>NW_006922262.1:313299-316456 GCF_000298275.1 Orycteropus afer afer | reverse complement strand
TAGCAATTGCTATCTATAGCCTATGTTATTATTATCATTTACAGCCAGTTTCTCCACCGTGATTTCTGTTAACATCTTATAAGTAAAAACTAATATCTGAAGAAATGAATTGCATTGCAAATAATGTGAAAAATGGGTATTCAGTAAGTTATATTTACTTAAGATAGGAGCTCTGGTGGCATAGTGCCTAAGGCATTTAACTGCTAATCAGAAGGCTGACTGTTCAAACCCACCAGCCACTACTTGGAAGGAAGACTGGGCAATCTACTTCCACAGTGGTACTGCCTTGGAAACCCAAGGAGGGGTTGCTATCTACTGTGGAATGATTCAGGTCATTATCTGAAGATTATAAACCATGAAACCATTCAGGGTGGGAACAAATTAAGTAGAATTGCTTTTCAGCAAGTTTTTATAAGTTTAATGTAAGACAAAGAAAATACAGGCTCTTAAATATACATACTGAGCTTACTTCATATATAAATGTATATAATAAATTAAAATAGGAATCTCTGGGTAGCACACATAGTTAAGCATTTGGGTACTAACTGAAAAGTTGGTGATTTTAAGCCACACAAGGCACGTGGCAAGAAAGGCCTGACAATCTCCTTCTAAAAGTTCACAGGCTTGAAAACCCTATGGTGTAGTTTCACTCCACACACATAGGGTCACCACGAGTCAAGGTTAACTTCATGGCAACTGATTGGTTAATGTATTTTAAAAGACTAGCAATTAAGTTACTGCTTTCCCTATAATATCATATATTATTTACAGAAACTCTTTGCAGTTTTATATTTTTAGAAAAACATGTATATCAATAAATTTAAGTAACCAAACATGTTCTTGAAATGAGTGAGTACACTGAGTGACAGTAGCTTTATATATAAGTGATTCACTGTGATTGTGTATTTAGAGATGCTCATTAAACATCGTTGATGAATATTCATGGAAAAACACTCTGCTTTGGCTGTGCTGAAAGGGAATATTAATAGGTAGTCTGTTAACATGAAAACTAGTGTACTATGATATAAGATCAAAAACATTTAGGCCAGTACAAAGAATATGGAATATACCAAGGATTACTAGAAGAATGAACACATCTGTCTTGGAAGCAGTATCACTAGAATGGTTCTTAGAAACAAGTGTTATTGTTACCTAGTGCTGCTCTAATAGAAAAATACCACAAAAGGGGTGCTTTAATAAACAAGAGTTTATTCTCTTACAGTTTGGAGGCTTTAAGACCGAGTTCAAAGTGCCAGGTGCTAGGGGCTGGGTGAAAGCCCCTCAACCTTGGTTTCAGCTGAGCCTCTTATTCTCAGCCCACTGAATCTAGAGGCTTTTCTTCACTCAGGCAGCTGCTGGCTGCTGAGACTAACAAGCCCAAGGTTGACAAGCGAAAAGGCACAGTCCTGATGTTACAAAACCACATGGCAGGCCACTAATGCAAGTCCATTGAAAGTCCCAAAGTTGGTAGAGTCCGGAAGCCTGCTGAACAACAACGTGGCTACATGCAGGGTTCAAGTGTGCCATAAGCTGGTGACTGTTCCCAAAACTTCTTATATACAGGAAGCAGACCATATCCCTAAAGCAGCTACTCAGCTGCTCACAGTAGATTCCACCATGGAGTTGAATACCAGTCTCATCATGGGGAATACTATATCCAGCTGCCCAGCCACTCAACCAGGCCCAGACAAATTGACACACAAACTTAACTCCCACAGCAAGGATGGTGAGACTTCATCTCACATACTTTGTTCATGTTATCAGGAGAGACCAATCCCTGGTGGACAAAACATTTGGTAAAGTGAGGCTCAGTGAAAAAAGAAAAAGGAAGCCCCTCAATAAGGTGGATTGATATAGTGGCTGCAGGAACTAGCTCAAACATAGAAATGATTGTTAGTATAGCACAGGATCAGGCAATGTTTCCTTCTGTTACATATGATACCATTGTGAGTTGAACCCAATGGGATGATACCTATCAACAACAAAATTCAGAAAATATTCCTTGAAATAATTATAGTATTAAGCCATAGAAATCCCAATTTTCATCAAGATTATTATTCGGGGGAAAAAAAAAAAAAAACTAACCTTCATAAAAAGTATTTTATATTTAAATTGTATTGTTATGTGGTTAATATATAACACCTAGAACTTTATGGGTCTAAAATCTTAAAGCACATATCTTAAAGTATTTGTCTCAAAAACGATGGAATATTTATTTATTTAGGTGAATACTGTAATGGTGTGACTGTTACATGTGTTTGCCATAACAGAATCATTTTTCAATAGCTTCTTTAAAAAATGTTTTTTTCTTTCTCTATTTTATTAATACATGTCCTGAGTTTTTCTATAAATGATTTAGAACAATTGTTTCTCTATTTATCATCAGCATATATATCAGTTTTAATGAACATCAATTATCACATCATGTTATATATAATATAGCCACAGGTAATATAATAACCTTCTCTTTGATGTACTTGTGAATGATACAGTTTCCAATTAACATGCATAAAATTTATAAATATATACTTATTACTAACACCTTAACACTAAACAAACAAATAAACTAAATAAAACTGGGTGCATTCATATAAAGAAATAGTAATAAAAAATATTGGAGTTGTTGAATCAAATCACAACTAATTAGAAGCAATTAATGCAGAAAAGATGATTTGTTACAAGTGGGCTTCAAAAGCAGCACACCTACTCCTCACTTATCTGATATTTTGCATTTATGACAACAGTAAAACTCTGCTATCTAACTTTTTTGTATATTAATGACATATGTCTGGCAGTAACAAAAGCCAAGTTGTGAAATGAGAGTATTGCTGCCTGTGATAGTTAAGGTTATCTGTCAAACTGGCTGTGATTCTCAGTGGTTTGGCAGTAATTTAATGATGAAATTTGGCAGTTATGTAGTGATGTGATCACCCTCCATTTTGTGATCTGATATATTCATCCTCCAATTTTCATATAACAATCTGATCTTTGGGAACTAATCATGTGGATAAGTGAAGAGTGGTTATAATTAAGAAAATTTTTTAAGCAACATGTTTAATCTATACTATTACTTAAATGCTATTGTATTTGAGTGCTATACTACAATATTCATTTGGTCATTCTTAGAATTTTACACTATTGTTTTTTACCTTTCTTA
>NW_006922262.1:308066-309110 GCF_000298275.1 Orycteropus afer afer | reverse complement strand
TCAACTTGTCTGGGCCTGGTTTAGTGGCTGGGCAGCTGTTGGTAGTTATTCTCCATGATGAGACTGTCAATAAACTCCACAGTGTGATCTACCATAAGCAGCTGAGTAGCTGCCTTAGGGATGAAGTCTGCTTCCTTTATACAAGAAACAGCTTTGGGGATGGTCTCTAGCTTATAGCACACAGTTGAACCCTGCATGTAGCTGAGTTGTTGTTCAGTGTCCTGCCTCATTCTGCCAATCCTGGGACTTCCAATGGACTTGAATCCATGGCCTGCCATGTTGTTTGGTAACCTCGGGACTGTGCCGTTTTATTTGTCAACCTAGGGCTTGTTAGCCTGAGCAGCCAGTTGCTGCCTCTAGCTTCAGTGGGCCAGAAGCAAAAGACAGAGCTGAAGCCCAAGGTCGATGGGATTTCACATAGCCCCTAGAGCATGGCACTTGGAACTTGTACATCTAGCCTTCAAAAACTATAAAAGAATAAACTCCTCTTTGTTAAATCCATCCTATTTGTGGTATATTCTTGTCAGAGGGCACTAGGTAACCAAAACAGAATATGGTACCAAGAGAATAGGGTGCTGGTCTGACAGATACCTAAAATGTGGAGACAGGAGTGGAATGCATCCTTGACCTGAGACCTTGGCAGAGAGACCCCAGCATGTGGCATGAGAGATGGCAGCAGCAGAGCCAAGAGACTGGAAGAGAGATACCATCAGAGGGACCAGCATGAGAGACAGCAGTAGCAGAGCCCAGAGACCAGCATTAAACAGCAACAGGCTTATCATCCCATGGAGGAGAAAGCTGAGTACCACTGGGTAGGAGTGGAGTTCATCCTTGACCCGAGACCTTGGCAGAGAGATCCCAGCAGGGAGACCCTGACAGAGAGACCCCAGAAGAAAGACCCCAGCAGAGAGACCAAGAGACAGATATTAAACAGCAATAGGCTTACCAGCCCACAGGTGAGAAAGCCGGGCACCATTGGGTAGACAGCTTCTTGGCAGAGTGGGTTGCTTTTGGGCATTAATTGGTAGACGAGACCAGCATGAG
>NW_006922262.1:306105-306916 GCF_000298275.1 Orycteropus afer afer | reverse complement strand
GTAGAACAAAACTCAAAATCATAAAAAAGACCAGACTCTGGTCAGATAGGGACTACTGGAGACATATAATTTTTTATTTCTATTTTTCACAAAACTGACACACCTTTCTGTATTAAGGCTCTTTGCAAGGGTTGAAAATAAAATTTAACAAAACAAAACAAAATGAAAGTTTGAGGTAATTTGTTGCTCATATTTAAATTATGCTCTGTGCTTGTGAGGAAACATATAATGTCACTGGTTTAAGAATAATTTGAATCAAAGTCTCCAGTATTCTCTTTCCAGTTTCCTTTCTGCTTCTGTCTGCCTGTCAGATTGATTTCCTGGAACTAAGGATAACCAGAGAAACACATATAACCATTTTTTTCTTCTGGTTTTCAATACATATATTTGAAATAAGAGGGGAAGATTCTTACTACACATTTCCAATGCAAAAAATCCAAAGAATCATTTTAGATTTTTCAAACTTGGTGAACTTCCAACCCTCAAACCAAACTCACGGCCATCAAGTTGATTCCAACTCATAGCAACTCCATTTGGGTTTCTGAGGCAGTAAATCTTTATGGAAGTAGATTGCCCAGTCTTCCTTCTGTGGAGTGGCTGTTGGGTTTGAACCACCAACCTTTGGATAGTGGTCACATGCCTTAGGTACTATGCCACCCTTACACATTATATTTTAAGCACTAAATCTGAAAACTAAGAAGTTATTGACCCATCTTGGGAGCTCTTGTGGCATAGTGCCTAAGGCATTTGACAGCTAACCAGAAGGCTGGAGGTTCAAACCCATCAGCCACTCCTTGGAAGGAAAGTTGGG
>NW_006922262.1:303451-305045 GCF_000298275.1 Orycteropus afer afer | reverse complement strand
GGCCATTATTAAAATTGTAATGGGAAAAGAATCCATTCACAAAGAATTGAAATGGCTGGAAAGAATTTTCATTACATAATTCTTTGCAAAGTATACATGTGTAGGATTTAGTGATTAACTGATAGCCGGTGTAGGAGAGGGGAAAATCAAGGATAACTACTAGATTTCTGGTTTTGGAAAATTGTGTGATGATAGTACCAGTCACAGTGACACTTAGTGCTAACTTGTGAGTTGAAAATAAAGATCCTGACTTTAGTCATTGACATATTTAGTTTAAAACAATGGTGGGATAGATTGATATGTCCGATAGTTGTTGGATATTCTGAAGCCAATTTAGATTTCTCTCACTGGTTGGTAGAAAGACAAAGATTCTCCTGAGTTGGAAACTTCACTATAGACATCAACTCAATAAATGATGAGGAATGGTGTCTTTTGCTTGTTTAACTATTCATTTATTTCAATTATTAAGAGTATAGGTTTCATGGCTAATATGCTACTCAGAGCTTATTTTCTTTCAAACAGTAAGGTATATCAATTATATTTTAAATATTCATAACAATCCATTATAGTTGATCATAGTAGCCCTATTTTATGATTGAAGACACCCACACATAGAGAGATTAATGATACTTATTCAGCTTTATATGGTTAAAATGATAGAATCATCTTTTAAAGCAATATTTGACTAAACCCAAAATACTCTCTCATCTCTGAAATTCTGTGGTAATTAACTTGTGTTAAGTTCACAAAATGGTCTTCATTATTGTTATGTGTTTTATTTAAAAGTAGGTTGTTCATTCAATCCATAACTTTTATTTGTCAGATTATTTCCACCTGGTTTTTGAAATAAATGAGATTTTTCCTTTTAAATCTTTTCACTGAAATTCTTTATTTGAGAGATAAATGATATGTCAAAAACAGCATGCATTAAAACTTTTATTTCTATAATTGCAAATGCTACAATGAAAAAGGCTTAATTTTGATCTTTCCAACCGAGATTTTGAAAGAAGAAAAATGAACTTTGCAATTTTAAAGAAGATAGATTTCATTCCTTTTATTTATTTATTTTTAATTCTAGCACAAGTACCATAATGGCTGTGCCACTTGAGGCAACTCAGTTAATGTCGTAGTTAAGTTTGTGTGTCAACTTGGCTAAGCCTGGCTGAGTGGCTGGGCAGCTGGATGTAGTATTCTTCATGATGAGACTAGTAATCAACTCCATGGTGGAATCTACTGTGAGCAGCTGAGTAGCTGCCTTAGGGATATGGTCTGCTTCTTGTATATAAGGAAAATCCTTGGGGAATGGTCTCTAGCTTATGGTAGACTTCAACCCTGCATGTAGCCCTGCCATTGTTCAGCAGCCTGCCATGCTCTACCAACCTTGGGACTTTCAATGGACTTGAATTAATGGCCTGCCATGTGGTTTGGTAACATCAGGATTGTGCCTTTTTACTTGTCATCCTTGGGCTTATCAGCCTCAGCAGCCTGCAGCTGAGTGAAGAAATGCCTCTAGCTTCAGTGGGCTGGGAGCAGGAGGCAGAGCTGAAGCCAAGGTTGAGGGGCTTTCACCTAGCCTCTAGAGCCTGACATTTTA
>NW_006922262.1:297209-297787 GCF_000298275.1 Orycteropus afer afer | reverse complement strand
TACGAGAGTTGGGAGGGGTGGGGAAGGAACAGTGTTAGACAGATAGAAATAAGTATTGATTTGGGTGAGGAGAAGGGCAATGTACCAAATGTGAGTGATCAATATGGTGGCATTGAGGATGAGAAAGACATAGAGAGGTACATGGGAGGTACAGAAAACAAAGATGATCCCTTTTGCACATATAGTACTGCGTTGTCAGTGAAGGCAAACGTGTATATGTGTGGATAGATGGGTGGACAGGCTGAACTAGTACGTATGTCTATGAAATGGGGAATGTATCCAAGACCATGTACAGGGTTGGCAGATAATGATGGTCCTATAAGTGTATGTATATGATCTGAATTCCCAGGTGTAGAGTAGAGCTGACAAGGGGAAAGGTTGTAGTCACTGCTTGGTCACACCCAGCTACCCAGTGTGACTGAGTAGTTGAACCTGTGGGTTTCGGACCATAGTCGCAGGGGACATCAAGCTCAATTGGCATAACATATTATACAAAACATTGTTCCACCTCCTACTTTGGCAAGTAGCAACTGGTATCTTAAATGCTTGCAAGCTGCCATCTAGAGGCAACGATGGGT
>NW_006922262.1:294860-297109 GCF_000298275.1 Orycteropus afer afer | reverse complement strand
AAAACTCACTGCCAATGAGTCATTCCCAACTCATAGCTACCCTCATTTGGGTCCTGAGACAGTAAATATTTATGGAAGTAGATTGCCCAATCAACATAGTGGTGTATAAGCAATTGTGACACAGAAAGTGTAGGTGTAAGTAATTATTTTCTGAGTAAGACATTACCATTACTGCCATCTATCTGCTACATGCACCCTAATCCATAGGGGAAATATACTGGATTTTGCTGCATAACAGAAAACCTTAAAATATCACTAGTTTACCAAAATAGTCATTGTTTTCATAGTCAAGGATCTGTTATTAGGCACAGGCTCAACTGGGGTTGGTTAAATGCATTTAACCTCAATCTTCTAGTTGGGCTCAGGCCTCTTCCAAAGATTTTCTTATTTTCTTTGGAATGGTGGGTTCCTGAGCATGAGCTTTTCATAACACATCACAGGAGTATGAAAGATAACAATACAAAATCTGCTTGCACATTTAATGCCCATGCTAACTCGTGCATTAATATACAATGGCCAAAACAAACAAAGTCAGAAATCAAACTCAAGTCTAATTCTAGTCATTGCAAGTCACTTGGCAGAGGGCAGTGATAAAGAATTTGGAATAATGAATCATTCTGTTGCAGAGGAAATAGACAAAATAAATAGTAAAGTAACTGAATTTTCCAAGGTTAAAGTTTTCAAATAGTTAATTTTCATATAACTCCTTTCATCTCTAAATCACTAAAATGAAAATAGAATCTTTGTTTGAAAAGTATCTTAGAGACCTTCTAATAAACTTCATTCACATCAGAGATTTGAGTTCCTTCCACAGGAACCACTTCCTTCTGAGATCAATGATATCTACAACCATAATGAGCATAGTCTGACCACTGTCTTCCCTAGTAACTTGAAAATCTCTAAAATGTTAAATATAAAACAATCTATTTTCAACTACCTACTAATACTTATCCACCATAAATGCTTTAATAACCACATGGATATACTCCTTCAACTATATCAATCTTGATATTGATTCACTGTTAACTATTTCTTTCTTTAAGGACATTTCTAGTGTAGTCTTACTCCCATAGACCAACACTGTAATCATTGCCTTGCAAATGTCTTCCATGTTTTCTCTCTCTTGGTAATCACATCTGGAAACATTAACATCAAATTATTCCTTCTACCATCTTTTTGAATCTTTTAACTAAAATCTTAATTATTATTAGAGAAAATTCTTAAGTCAAGCAGACTGGATTTTGCTATTAATTCATGATTCTGGGACTCAAGGTGTCACTCATTTATATTTACTCAATTAAATCTTTTCTGGAAGCCCTATTTTTCACAGCTCAGCGAGGAAATTCTATACTTATCCACTTTCCTTAAACTTCTAAAATTTATGGATGAGGTATTTATTCCCATTTCAAAATTCACAAAAAAATAGAATTAAAAGACCATTAACATCTAATTTCTAACAATATAAGAACACATTGATTTTCCTTCTAACTTTTTCTTCTCTATTATGAAGTAGAATTTACCTTCTTCACAAAGGCTAATGCCTACATTTCTGCTCAGGAAATTAATGTCTTCTACATTTTTAAGAACTTTGCTCTGTCACTTTCTTATTCTGTGTATTGTATACTGTCCTATGGATTATATGAAGAACATAGCACAGGATTGGAGGAAGATTCTTGACAACTTGCAAGAAGCAGATGATAAAATCTTGTTTCTGAAAGTGAGGAAAACTTGAAGTACTACTGATGAAGATCAAAGACTAAAGCCTTCAATTTGGCTTACGTTGAAACATTTAAAAAAATAAAATAATCAGGGGTCCAGTAAGATGTCAGAATAGTCAGACAAACTATACAGACCCTCTTCAACAAAGAAAAGGGGAACCAATTAACACAGATACAGAGGATAATCCTGGAGACCTGAGCTTTGAAAGGGAGGATATATAAGTGGACTAAACTTTAACTAGTAGAAGAACCTGCATCAAAACACCAAAAAAAGAGACATACGGAGTGTGGACTGTCAGTGATCCTGACAGCATGGACAGCTTGGATATTGCCAAGAGGTGTTAGGTCCTAAGAATTAACCTAAAAATCAACCCTTCTCACCAAAGATTGCAAAGATATACTGCACTGGTGGCTGGTGAATAAAAGGGGAAGCAGCAAAGAGAGATGGTCTGAGCTATGGACTTTTGCCTATCTGGAGGGCACAGGCATTTTGAATGTTTACAAGCAGTTTGACCATTCTGGATATTTAAA
>NW_006922262.1:282120-288210 GCF_000298275.1 Orycteropus afer afer | reverse complement strand
TCCTAGTGACTTTTTGTCTATTTCAAAATTACAATCTTTTCCATCTATAAATCATTTTATAAACCACTGTGACCTGACATTGCATATACCAATTCACTAAAATTGAGCATCTGTATGTCATTAACAAGGAGCTCTGGTAGCATAGTACCTAAGGCACTTGACTGCTTACCAGAAGGCTGATGGTTCAAACCCACCAGCCACTCCTCAGAAGAAAGAATGGGCAATCTACTTCCGTAGTGATACTGCCTCAGAAACCCAAGGAGGGGTCGCTATGAGTTGGGTCGAACTTGATAGCACGTAACAACAACAACACAAACATGTCATTAAGAATCTCCATGTTTTATATTCAAGTGAAACCTCTTGTCATCTCTCACATGTGTCACCAATGGTTTTTAAAGTAGTTTACCACAACATCCTTTATGAACCACCCTCATTTTTTGGCAACTCAGACAACACTCTTTCATGTGTATTTTAATCTATTGCTTTCCATGCATCAATAGTCCCCTTCTCACTGTACTTCGCTTGTTCCTTCTTCATCACCTAACCTCTAAAGAGATAGGATTTTAGGCTAAGAACTACAAATTCCTATTTTTTGTTTTTTTTTCACATCAAAATTAATGTCACCTGTGTTATGATGCTTCTTAAATATACAAACAGAATCAAGTCATATACACTTGCACTTCTAAATAATTAATTTCCATACCATTGAATAAATTAAAAAAGAAATGAAAATTTGACTTTTCCTCAGAGAAATAATATTAAATCTTATCCTAATGGCAATGTCTATGTTAGTGTTCATGTTTAGCTTGGAACATTATATATTTTTTTGTAAAATTATATTTTCAAGTCATCAGTGGTGAATAGTAGAAGTAATTTAATGCTAATTATATTAAATTACTAATATTTGTATTAATAAACATCAGCTTGAATCCAAATTATATTTTAACCCAGTTATAAAAATATAGGTAAATGTCATATTCTAAATAAAACAATATAAGTACACGTTTTCTCTTGTACTTGTAGAAATGTATCTGCTCTCAGAACTGAGTATCCATTTCTCTTTTATTATCTGAAGTTTTAGAACTAAAGATGACAAATGACCCAAACTAATACTGCTGTAATAGATAATAATTGAGAAAGAGTAAGTGGATAGATAATTTGATTTTATTTTGTTGTTTCAATAGATATACAATAATCCTATTTTAACTAATAACCTCTCAAGAGATAAGTACAAGTGCAATAAATTCTCATTTTCTTTGAATTGGAAATGTTTAAACTTTCCCAAATATGAAATCTTACATCATTTTTATTGCTAATTATTTTTAAATTAGGAACGTCTACAGGGAAAATGATTTCAATTGGAATCCATGCTATTAACAAAGCTGGTTATAAAAAGCTATAAAATTATTAATCATGCATAACTAGAATGTTTCTGTACATTTAAATAGAGGTGGAGTGAAGAATGACAGACCATTACAAAAGTCTATAATTGTGCTGCAGGAGGTTATAAACAATAGCTAATACTTAAATCCCTTACTATATACCAGCATGATTCTCAGTGCTTTTATACTTTTAAGATACTTTGTAACTGCTTCAGATCCATTATTCAAACTGTTCTCTATAATGTAAACCTGAGCTCCTTGGATTGTTTCCATGGGCTTTGTTAAAGCTGGCTTTCAGAAGATTCAGTCAATGGGAAGCCATGGCACAGTAGAAAGGGGAGTTGAGAGAATGAGAGTAGATTATTTATTCTACCAACCCCATTCCCACAGGGTCACCATTGACTGGCTGGATCTGCTAACTACATTTAGGCTCCTCTCAAAGCTACCTTGTCTACATATCATCTATACTTTTCTCTCGATATCGTGTTAGTAATTAAAACTTACCCTTGTCTTTTCATATCTAAAGTGAGAACATGCCTATGATTACTGTGAGAGGTTGAAGTATAAGGCCAAAGGGTCCACTTGCTGAAAATTGCAGAACTTAAGCAAACTAGCAGGCATGACTAAAGTAGACATTAATTATAGCTACTAACTTGCTATTTTCTCTTCCCTTTGCTTACTTTTAAGTGAACACAATAGCTAAACTTTTCAAGGACACTGATTCTTTAGGTTTATTATTTTCAAATATATAGGTATGACCCTTTACTACGACTAGTTTTGGCTGAGGACCTTAGTCTATGGAGTAAATCGACCTTGGGAAGAGGAACACTGAGTTAGGAGCAATCATGGAAAAGAAGAACAAAGACATTGCTGGCAGTCCACAAGATCTTCATCCTCCTTCCTATCTCCCTATATAATCATATTACCCCTTTGCTCGCGAACACAGACATTTTAGAAAGAAGATTCTTTCTGTCACCTCGGGTATCTATACTCAAATCTTTTGCTCTTTCACTTCAACCTATTGTGGTGATTGGCCCTCCTTGGGACAGGTCGCAAGAACCTTGTTGTTCCTGCATCATTACTAAACCTGAGGCATTGAAGTGTTCCTTGTAACTTTCCTCATTCTCATACCTTTAAATAACTCCTTCCACATATCCATGTTTAAAAGTGTAATTTGACTATATCATCTTTATTTTCTCCACTGAGACCCTGATTCACAAAGCTTTATATAAAGTAATACCTTTATTTTTTGCAACAGTCATTGTCGATAGACAAAATTTTTATCTTCATTTTACTGATGAGGGAACAGAAGAAGAAAGGCTTTTAGATTTTACAGCTGATAAGGGTGGAGTTGAAATTTTTTCCTTTTTTTTTTTTTTTGCATATGAGTATTCAGTTGTTATAGTATCATTTGCTGATGAAATTGAGGTTTTATACAGTAAATCTGGCACTAGATTAAAAAAAAAAATCCACACTCCTATAATATCACACACAATCACACATACAGACTATGCAAAATTACAGTCATGGCAACAAAGACTATACCCACCCACAGTCATTGAGTCAATTCCGATACATAGTAAACTTACAGGACTGAGTAGAACTATTCAATAGGATTTTCAAGACTATAAATCTTCACAAAATCAGAATGCTTCATCTTTTTTACCTGTGGAGAAGCTAGTGGGTTCAAACTGCTGAACTTTTGGTTAGCAGTAACCACAGTGTCACAGGACTCCTTATCAAGACTATAGGACCACTTTAATAACTTTCTACTCTAAAAACAAAAAAGAAAATTGCATTAGGTCATTTAATCCTTCTAATAATACAACATAGAAAATATTTTCAAATGAAGACATAGTCTCAGAAGCATGACTTAACTTGGCCAAAGGCATATATCTAGTGGTGTTTTATGGTAAAGTTTATAATAAACTGACATAAACCATGATAAAGGTCTAACAAATTACCCCTTAGTTAATCACAACAGAAAGTAGTAGAAAGGATTGGAGTTGTAGGAAGGGAAAGTTTCTTGCCAGAAGCATATGGAGCTGTGGGATTTCTGCTTGAGAGTTGCTCTAGGGCAGCAGAGGAATTTTTTACTCTCAACACATGGGACTTCTGACTCCTGTGTATGGCAGTCTGCAGACAAATGATTTTTCTCCACCAGCAAGGGATCCCTCAAGACTGCTGAATAATTAAACATGATAAAATAATGGGAAATAATAGATAAATTATCTTACATACTATCTGCAACTAAAAGGTCAATTCTATATTGAAGACAAACAAAACCCTGCAAAAATTATTTAGCTGAATAAAAAAAAATGGAAAATGAATGTACAATTTCAATGTAGTACTTCTTTGCTTACAGGGGCTGCCTGTTATTGCCCCCAAGTAGGCACAGACTCATGGCAATTTTGTGTATAACAGAAGGGAACATTTGGTTTGGGGCCATCCTCACAATCATTGCTATGCTTGAGCTGATTGTTACAGTGTCTGTGTCAATATGTCTCATGGAGGTTTCCCTTATTTTAATTGATTGTTAACTTTAACAAATATAATGACATTTTCTAGTGATTGGTCTGTTCTGATGAGCAAAGTAAGCAAGACAAATCTTGTCATCTTCACTTCTGAGGATCATTCTGGCTGTACTTCCTCCAAGAGTGGTTTGTTCATTTTCCTGGAAATACATGGCAGATTCTTTGCCAATACCAGAATTCAAATTTCTCAATTAATCTTCCTTTTCCATTTCCTGGCTTTCCCGTGCATATGAGGTGATTATAAGGACCACGGCGAGGTAAACCTGGTGAAATCATTACATTTCAAGAAGACCTGTCTTTCCTTCCTGACTCACAGGGCACAAGCCTTTCCCTAATTTCTCACATCACATCCTCACATTGGACAGACAGAAATTTCAATGAAAATGGCAAGGAATTATAATAAACATAATAATTCAAATTCTTGTATAGCCCTTTGTGTCATAAACAATGTAACTGTCTCAAACATTTTCATGCCTCAACGTTTCTACCAAATAGATACATAGCTCCAGATGGTCAGTCAGTTATTTTCTTATTTCAGAATGACATTGAAGTCTTTATGTTTCTTATCATAGTAATGAATCAATATTTATCATATATTCTTTCCTTTAATCATTCTATATTGTCTGTCTCCTTTGTTATCCTGAACCATTTCCACAGAAAATCATTTAAAATTATATTTCTCTAGCCTAGATATTCAGAACCTAATCAGTAAATTTTAGCACTCCTCATGAAACACTGATTTACCCTTTAAAATGTGTGTTTGATTTTTTTTATGTGACCATCATCCTTCCTAATGTCAAAAGAAATAATGCAAGTGAGCATTAATAGTACAAACACACTGCAATTGAGTTGATTCTAACTCATAGCCACTCCCATTGGGTTTTCAGGGCTGTACATTTTTTACTGAAGTAGATTGCCTCATCTTCCTCCCAAGAGCAGCTGATGGATTTGAACCACTGACATTGGGGTTAGCAGCCAAATGCTTTACCCACTATGTGAGAAGAACTCCTTATTAATAGTACAGACTCCCATATTTAAACCATCACCAAATTCAGACTACTATCTATACTACTTTTTAATTCATTATTTTTTTTTCCATCCTTAGTAACATTACACTACCCACACTCATCAAGTATATCATAACCCTTAGAGACCCTATAGGACAGAATAGAATTGCCCCCATAGGATTTCCAGAGTGGATGCTGAGTTCAAACTATTGACCTGATGGTTATCAGGTCAATGTTTTTACCACAGCACCACCAGAGATCCTCAACACTATTCTGTTCTACCAAAAAGCAAACTAACCACATTATGGTCAAATAGATTTTAACTCACAGTGACCTTATAGGGTATATAGAACTGACCCATAGAGTTCCCAAGTCTGTGATCTTTAAGGAAATAGACTGCACATAATTCTTCCAAGCAGCTAGTGGGTTTGAAACACCAAAATTTCTATCAGTAGCCCAGTGCTTTAAGTACTTTACCACCAGGTATCCCAGTCTGAGATACCATTCTCTCTCAATTAGACTACTTCAATCACTTGTCTATTAATTTTATTATTTTTTATCTGCATCATTTGTAAATTGTAGTAACTTCTATCACATATTACTGTTGGTACTATTGTTTTAAATTGGTATTTCACCCCAAAATAAAACAAATCAAGGGAAGCCATGTTCTTAACACAAACGCTAGGTCTTGTACAAACCAATCTCCTCTTCTATCTCCATTCTTACCTAGCACCATAATCGCTCATTCTATTGGTACCATGACTTACTTTACATTCTCAAAACTGCTATACTTTCTGTACTACCAAATAAAGATCAGTTGCTCTGGAGTGAGTTCTAGCTCCTGGGGACTCCATGTGTTTCAGAGTAGAACTATGCCCCATAGCATTCTCAGTGGCTGTTTTTTCAGGAGATTGCCAGCATTTTCTTTTGACATTCTTCTGAGTGCAAGAAAACCGCCAAAGTTTCAGGTAGGAACCAAGGTCATTAACAGTTTCACCACCCAGAAATTCCTCCTCTACCACTGTAAATTTGTTTATGCCTGCTGGAAATTGCACGTGTGCAGTTAAACAATTATGTTCCTCAACCTCACATTAAATCAATCATTATTTCCAGAACGAAGATTTTCTAGATCTTCCTAAGAAATATACCTCTTCAAAGATCCACTTA
>NW_006922262.1:279748-282020 GCF_000298275.1 Orycteropus afer afer | reverse complement strand
AACTTCCATGGTATGATGATAGATGAGAATATATCCATTCAGGAAGTCCAACAAACACCAAACAGGATAGATCTCAAAAGAAAATCACCAACACATGTCATCATCAAACTCATGAAAACCAAAGACAAAGAAAGAGTTCTGAAAGCAGCATGGGAAAAATAAAACATAACTTACAAAGGACAATCAATAAGAATAAGCTCTGATTTCTCAGCAGAAACCATGCAAGCAAGAAGACAATTGGATGGTATAAATAAAAACCTGAAAGAGAAAAATTTCCAAGCAAAAATTACATACCCACCAAAACTGTCCCTCAAATATGGTGGTGAAATTAGGAAATTTCCAGATAACCATAAATTAAGGGAATTTGTTAAAACCAGACCAACCTTACAAGAGATACTAAAGGGAGTCCTTTGAACAGAGAAACAATATAGCAAACAACAACCAACCATTAATACACAAGATGACATAACCCAGAAACAAACACAGCTTAGGAAGTATACACTGTAAAATAAGCTTACAAGATTGTAAACAGGAAACTAGAGACATTAACTGGCAAATGAAGACAACTACAAACCAATAAAAGGGAAAAAACAGTATAGCTACAGAATTTCTAAATGATAAGGATGTCAAGAGAGTAGTTAAACAGAATTGACTGTATTAAAGTTGGGGATAAAATTATAAATAACAGGATAACCTCAAAGAAAAATGATAAACCTTCACATTACAATAAAAAAGAGGACAATTACAAATATTTACCTAATCCTAAAACAATAAAAACAAAGGAAATAATTACACAATTCATAAACAAGATGAGCTCAGCACAGAAATTTATATGGAACAAAGAAACCAGCAACACCATGAAAAACCACATAACAAAGTGACAGCAACCAATTCATACTCGTTGATAATTACACTGTATGTCAATGGATTAAATGCACCACTCAAGAGAAAGAGAGTTGCAGACTGGATAAGAAAACATAACTCATCAATATGCTGTCTATAAGAGACCCACTTTGAGATGACGAAAGAATAAAAATCAAAGGTTGGAAAAAGATATATCAAGCAAATCTCAACCAAAAAGAGAAACAGTGGCAATATTAATTTCTGCTATAATTGACTTTAAGACAAAAACCACCATAGGAGACAAGGAAGGACAATATATAATGATTAAAGATCAATTGAAGAAGAAAACATAATGATAATAAATATCTATGGACACAAAGAAAAGTCCCAGAATACATAAATCAGACATTAAACAGTTGAAAAGGCAAATAGATGACTCCACATCCATAGTAAACTCATGGCTTCCAAGTCAGATCTGACCCATAGCAACCCCTCCTTGGGTTCAGAGGTGATATCACTATGGGAGAAGATTGCCCAATCTGCCTTATGAGGAGTAGCTGGGGGACTTGGACCACCAGCCTTCTGGTGAGCAGTCAAATAACTTAGGCACTATGCCACCAGAGCTCCCCACAGTCATATTAGGAGACTTTAATACACTACTTTCAATGAAAGATAGAACAACTGGAAAGAAACTCAAGAAAGATGAACAAGAGCTAATTAACACAATCCACCAACTTGACTTTATAGATATTTACAGAGCACTTCACCCCAAAACAGCACAATACACATTCCTTTCCAGTGCCCATGGATCATTTTCCATGATAGACTATATGATAGACCATAAAGCAACCCTTAATCAATTTAAACACATTAAAATACTGCAAAGCATCATCTCAGATCACAATGCTATGAAATTAGATATCAACAACAGGGAGATCAATGGAAAAAGATCAAACACATGGACTGAACAACACCCTCCTCAAAAACGATTGGGTAATAGAAGAAATAAAAATGAATTTAAAAACTTCCTTCAATCAAATGGGAATGAAAATACAACATTGCAAAATCTTTGGGACACACCAAAAGCAATGATCAGAGGGCAATTTGTAGCAATAAATGCACACATCACAAAAGAAGAAAGAGTCAAAATCAAAACTTCATACCAATATCTCCAACAATTAGAAAAAGAACAGCAAGAAAAGCCTACAGTCACCAGAAGAAAGGAAATAATAGAGATTCAAGGAGAAATCAATGAAACAGAAAATAAAAAGTTAAAAGAACAAATCAACAAGACTAGAAGTTGGTTTTTTGAAAAGATTAATAAAATTGCAAACCACTGGCAAATTTAACAAAGGAAAAGACAGAAAGAATAAAGATAGCATAACAAGAAACAAAATGGACGATACCACAACAAAACCAACTGTAAAAA
>NW_006922262.1:267503-273958 GCF_000298275.1 Orycteropus afer afer | reverse complement strand
TTCTGCTTAGCAATTAAATGCCTTAGGCACTATGCTACCAGAGCTTTAAATAGAGATCATTATTCTTATATTAAATAGATATTTCATATTGTTTCACTGAAGAATATACCATGTAATGTTCAAAACAAAATATTACAAGTCAATAACTTAGTCTCAAATATCCAATGGTTGAGTAAATCTGCATACACTTCCACTATGTTATTGAAAATATCTGAAAAAATTAAATATCCTTTAAATCTGCTGTTAATTTATTGGGATTTCAAAATATATCTACAAGAATTTCTTCATTTTCCCACCTATGAACATAAAACTGCTAACTTTAACAGGCTGGAGTAGGTACAATTAGATATTCAAAATATTTGTTTTGATTTTGTTATATTATGTAAATTTCATTTTTCACAGATTCTCTGAAAAATTAAGACAGAAAACATTTATGGAAAAAATAACATATATTTATAATTGTTGTTTTATCCTTAATTTTATAAACTAAAACTAAACTTATTTAAATATCTACTTATATTAACATTTTATTTTTCTATAGGAACAAAATGCCTAAGGCACTTGACTGCTAACTGGAAGCCTGGTGGTTCAAACCCACCAGCCACTCCTTGGAAGGAAGGTGGGGCAATCTACTTCCATAGTGATACTGCCTCGGAAACCCAAGGAGGGGTTGCTATGAGTCGGGTCTGACTAGACGGCACATAACAACAACAACAACAACATAGGAACAAAAACATGATTATTCTATTTTCAAAAGTAACTGAAAGTGTTTCTGATACAATTAACATGATGCATGTCATTCAAAATTGTTTTTTAATTCAATTTTATAACTTTATTCCATGGAATCCTTCATCATTTATACTATTCAACTTTTCCTCCCATAATAAAGTAAATTAACCTGTGTAGAATAAGTTATAGAACCAGGCCCAATTTGTACTTATTTGAATAAAATTGTGTTAAAAATATGCAGCAAGATGTACCAAGGAGCTCTCTTATGGGATACTTATGCAGAATATCACAGTGTTACTTATATTTTCAAAATATAAATATATGTATCAAAATTATATATTCATTGATTTTTAACAGTTGGAAGTAAAAATATTGAAAAAATAAATGTCATAAAACAATCTAATATTATCTTAAATATGCTTCTCAATGATATCATTTATATACATTGAAACTTAAAAATAATATGGTGCACTTCCTTCCTATTACATCTATAACAAACAATAAAAAATCTAATCGTTTTAAACAACACAAATCTACTACAGTATTTTACTATTTTTAAGTATGAAAGTCCAAATTGGATTCATTAGGCTGACATCAAGGTATAGCCAGGATGGTGTTCCTTCTGAAAGCTCTAGGGGACTATTTGTTTTCATGCCTCTGCCAGCTTCTAGAGACTACCCACATTTGTTGGCTCCTGATACCCCATCACTCCAACCTCTGTGTCCATTGTGACATCTTCTCTGTCCTTGATCCCCTTGAATCCCTTTCATGAGGCTCTTGTGGTTTAGCCCACCCAGAAAATCCTGGATAAACTCCTCCCATCAAGATGGTTAATCACATCAACAAACTTCCTTTTGCCATGTGAGGTAATGCATTCACAGGTTCTAGATATTAGGATCATGGATAGTTCCAGCAATTACTTGTCCTACTTGATTCTTATCATTGGAATTACTTGTCCCATTTGGGTCTATCATTGGAAGAAACATTCTTAAATATTTCTGTATTACAAATAAGGCTGCTTGCTTATTTTCCTGGACACAATCTCTCTTCTACTGTTAAGCTTTAGCCTAATTAAAAATCTGGAATATGAAAGTAAAGAAAAGATGTTCTAATGATTCATCATACTTTTAAAACAGTTCTGTTAAGTACTTCAACTATTCAGGCACATATAACCATACATACTTAATTGTGAACGTTGTGCTAGTAATTTGTAACTGTCCAAATAAATTATGAGTTACCTCTCCCACATGGGATGATGGACTATTTCTGCAACAATGCTTTTGTGGAAAGGAATTTTATATTAGCCTACCCTCTTTCTTTTACTTTAGCTTTTTTAATAATATATATGCTACACAGTTGAAATCACTTGTTTAAAACACACACACACATACATATATTTATATATCCTTATGTAAAATATAAGGAGCTTTGGTGGAACTGTGATTAAAGCATTGAGTTACTAATCAAAAAGTTGGCAATTTGAACCCGACAGCTACTCTGCAGGACAAAGGTGGGACAGTTGGCTAGCTTCTGTAAAGATTTATGGCCTTGGAAACATTATGGTGGTTCCTATGAGTCGGGGTTGGTTTTGGTTTGTTGTAAAATATAGTAAAATTGACTGTTTTCTATACTGTGGAAGAAAACAATCAATGGAATTCTAAGGCCAAAAATTGCTTACAGTTCTAAATTTAATTGTTTTAATTTTATTTTTAATAATAATTGTTATTCCTTTTCACACTGTTATGTCAATATAAATATCTATGCATTTATCCATGAGACTATATGTTGTTATTAAATGCTATGAATAAAATATTGTGAGAATTCTGACAAAGAAGAGAAAAAAAGTCTCATACCAGCTCTGGCTGCCCAGTCAATGCCTACTTCACCATTCTCTGTCCTTGCCCAGCTCTGTCTCACGGTGTTCTCCACTAATTTACTAACTTGTCAGTGGTGAGAGTAGCATTTTACAAAGATTTAGAGTCACCATAAATACTTCAACAATATGTGAGAAAACAAGTGTAAGAAAATTTGAATTTCAATAATGAGAATAATGAATAATGAGAAATTTGCAAAGTTCTGGGTACGTATTTTGAAGATTTTTTTTTTTTTCATTTTCCCTACCCATTACATAAGCATGATGATGTAAAATACTGTCTCTTCCAATAAGCCATTTTAGTATGAATTGTAAATAAACACTATTCCCCCAATAATGGGAACCTTGGCAGCACAGTGGTTAAATGTTGGGCTGTCAATTGAATCCATCAGCTGTTCAGCAGGAGAAAGATGTGGTGGCATGCTTCCTTAAAGATTTAAAGCCATGGAAATGCTATGGGCAGTTCTATTCCACGCTAATGTGTCACAAGGAATCAGAATCAACTCTAGGGCAATGGATTTCCCAGTAACGTGGAATTATAAAAAATACAAAGAAAACAATGTATAATCAGCAAAACAGTAACTTGTCAGTAGGTATATTTCCTGATTTATAGAAGGGTATTAATTAATTAAATAATTATTTTTTTTCCGAATGTAATTGATTTGATGTATAAACCAAAAAAAAAAAAAAAACACTGCCATCGAGTTAGATCCAACTCATAGCAACCCCTACTTGGGTTTCCAAGGTGGTATCACTAGGAAAGTAGATAGCCAGCCCATCCTTCCTTTCGAGGAGTGCCTGGTGGCTTTGAACCACCAGCCTTCTGGTTAGCAGTCCAATACCTTAGGCACTATGGCACCAGATCTCCTGATTTAAAATATAGAAAAATATATATTATCTTCCTATCATTCAAATACAAGTTTTTTTCAAAGCAATAGCATTTTTAATTAGTTACTCTTGCTGCTTTCATTACATACATACATTACTTTAAAATATGGCTAACATTAAATACTTCATTTGTTAATGTTGGCAATACAGTTAATATTTTAAGTTCATTAAAAAATAGCTTCCATGAGAAAGAAGTTATTCTGTATAAATTAAATGAAATGTAGTCATTATGGGAGAAATGAACAGATAAATGTATTGTTTTCTGAGTGGGAAATGGGCCAAAATCTGAAATGATTGTTATAAATATTTATTATAATTTCTTTATTTTAAATATTATAAGGTAATATAAAAATACAAAACATTTACTTACAGAAAATTTAACATTCCCTGTGCCAGTGTCTCTGCAGCCAATTCCATAGCACAGTGACCCATGTGTTTCAGAGTAGAAGATCCATGCTCCATAGGGTTTACAAGGTCTGTGACCTTTTGGACATAGATTTCAGGCCTCTCTTTGATGCATCTCTGGATGAATTTCAACTGCCAACTGAATTGATCACCCAGGGCCTCCTAGAATTACTTCCCATTATTTGTATTTTATTAAAACATTCCTTGCATTATGACCTTGAGAATATCAAAATTTGTCAAAAATTAAATTTATAGTTATGTTTTGTTTCATTCTAAATGATGAAATAATCATTGCCTGACTGAGAAGAATAAAGGAAGAGTTGATGTTAATGATATCCACTATCGTTAAAACTTTGCATTGAATTTATATTCAGATGTAGGCAATTCTAACATTATACTGGGCATCACAATATCCTCCATTCTGTTACACACTTGACTAAATCTCTCAAGACACAGAAATTTACCTAAGGTATAAAATAAATTTGATGAACTTTTTGTTCAACAACCACTAATGTTTTTCTTGTCAGGTGCCATGGAGTTGATTCTGATTCATAGCAAACATATGTAACAGAACAAAACCTGCCCTGTCCTACTCTTCACAATTCTTGCTGTATTTGAGCCCATTATTGGAGCTACTGTGTCAATCCATCTTGTTGTGGTTTTCTTCTTCTTCATGGACATTTTGCTTTAGAAAGTATGGTATCCTTCTCCAGGCTGTCACTTCTGATTACATGAACAAAGTGGGTGAGACATGTAGCTTGGCCATTCTCACTTATAAGGACCATTCTGAATACCTCCTTCCAGAATAGAATTCTCAGTTCTTCTGGCAGGCCATGGTATTTTCAGTATTCTTCACCCATACCATAATTCAAAGGCAAAATTTCTTCTTTGTTCTCCCTTAATCATTCTGCAGGTTTCACATGCATATGAGGCAATTGAAAATGCCATGACTTGGGTTGGGTTCACCTCAGTCTTCAAAGTGACATCTTTACTCTTCAACAGTTTAAGGAGGTCTTTTGAAGCAGACTTGCCTACTGCAATATTATGTATAATATTTAGACTGCTGCTTCCATTAATTTTGATTGTAGATCCAAGTAAAATGAAATCCTTGACAATTTCAATCTTTTCTCTATTTATCACAATGTTGCCTATTGGTCCAGTTGGGGGACTTTTGTTCTCTTTATGCTGAGGTGTAATCCATGGTCTTTGATCCTCATCAGGAAGTGCTCCACGACATCTTCACTTTCAGCAAGGAAGATTCTGTCATGTGCATATCACAAATTGTTAATGAGTTTTCCTCCAATCCTTATGCTGTGCTCCTCTTCATATAATAAGTTTCTTGGGTAATTTGTTCAAAATACAGATTGAGTAAGTATGGTGAAAGGATACAACCCTGATGCACTCCCTTCTTGACTAAAGCATTCAGTATCCCTTTGCTCTGTTTAAACAACAGCCTCCTGGTCTATGTACAAATTACTCATGAGCACAACTAAGTGTTCTGGAATTCCAGAATAATGTTTTCCCTAATTTTTTAATATTCTTACAGTTGAATGCCTTTGCATTATCAATAAAACACAGGTAAACATTTTTTTCTGGTATTGTTTGCTTTCCGCTAACATCCATCTGACATCAGCAATAATGTCTCTCATTCCATGTTCCCTCTGAATCCAGCTTGCATTTTTGGAATTCCCTGGCAATATACTGCTGCAAACTTTCAGAATTACCTTCAGCAAAATTTTACATTCATGTAATATTAATATTCATGTAAATTTTGCATTCATGTTGTTTTGTTAGGTGCTGTCAAGTTGTCTCCAACTCATAGCGACCCTATGTACAATATAACAAAACACTGCCCAGTCATGTGCCAGCCTCACAATCCTTGTTATACTTGAGACAATCCTTCCAGTCACTGTGTTAATCCATCTTGTTGACAGACTTCCTCTTTTTCACTCTCTACTTTACCAAGCATTATATCTTTCTCCAGGGAATGGTCCCTTATGAAAACATGACCAAAGTAGGTGAGACAAAGTCTGCCCATTTTTGCTTCCAAGGAACATTCTGGCTCCGTTTCTTCCAGGACAGATTTGTTAGTTCTTCTGGATGTCTATGGTGTATTCAGTATTCATCGCCAACACCACAACTTAAAAGCATCAACTCTTGGGATTCACGGCAAGATGGCAGACTAGGCAGAAAGACTGCACTGACCCTCTTCAACAAAGAAAAGGGAACCCAATTAACACAAACACAGAAGATAATCCTGGACCCCTGAGCCTTGAAGGGTAGGATATAGAAGTGGACTAAACCCCAACTAGCAGAAGAATTTGTGTGAAAATACCAAAAAAGGAGTCAGACGGAGCTGTGGTTGGGCAGCAATCCTGAGCAATCCTGATGGCATAGACAGCTTAGAGATTCCCGAGTGGCGGTAGGACCTAAGAATTAACCAAAAAATCAGCCCTGCTAGCCAGGGACTGTGTGGAGGACTATGCACGGTGGCTGGGGAATAAATAGAGAAGGTGAAGAGAAAGGCGGGCTGAGCTGTGGACTTTTGCCGGTCCAGAGA
>NW_006922262.1:266240-267403 GCF_000298275.1 Orycteropus afer afer | reverse complement strand
TGAATTTGCTCTTTAAATTTTCACTCAAATCAAAAGAAAAAAAATTAAAAAAAAAAAACAACATCAACTCTTCTTCAGTTTTCCTTATTCATTGTCTAGCTTTTACATGCATATGAGTAAATTAAAAATAGTGTGGCTTGGGTTGGGTGCCCATTAGTCTTCAAAGTGACATCTTTGCTCCTCTTCATAAATAATAAGTTTTACGGGTAATTTGTTCAGCATACAGATTGAATAAGTATGGTGACATCTTTGCTCTTCAGCACTTTAAAAAGGTCTTTTGCAGCAGATTTGCCCAGTGCAATATGTCATCTGATTTCTTGACTGCTGGTTCCATTGGTGTTTATTGTGGTGTCATGTAATATGAAATCCTTGACAACTTCAAACTTTTCTTCATTTATCATGATGGTGTTTATTGGTCTGGTTGTGAGGATTTCCATTTTCTTTATGTTTAAGTGTAATCCATACTGCAGACTATAGTCTTTAGTCTTCCTCAGTAAGTGATTTAAGTTATCTTGACTTTCAGCAAACAAGGAAGTGTCATCTGCATAACCTAGGTTGTTAATGACTTCTGTCTTCAACTTCAACTTAAACTCATGTGTGAGCAATTAATGGTCTGTTATATCATCAGCTTCTGGCCTTGTTTTGGCTGAAGATATTGAGCTTCTCAATCACCTCTTTCCACAAACATAAACAATCTGATTACTAAGTACTTCATCTGGTGAGGTCCACTTGTGTCATCACCATTTATTATGTTGAAAAATAGTATTTGCAATGAATAACTCATTGGTCTTGAAAAATTCTATCATGAGGTCTGGCATCATTTCTATCACCAAGTTCGTATTTTCCAACTACCAATGATTCTTTCTTGTTTCCAACTTTTGCATTCTAATTACCAGTAATAATTAATATATCTTGATTGAATGTTTGGTCTATTTCAGACTGCAGAAGTTGGTAAAAATCTACAATTTGCTTATTTTGGGCTTTGGTGGTTGGTGGGTATATTTGAATAATAGTAGTATTAACTAGTCTTCCTTATAGATGTATGGATAGTATTTTATCATGGACAGCGACAGCATTGTATGTCAGGTTAGATCTTGAAACATTCTTTGTGATGATGAATGTGATGCCATTCTTCTTCATTTTGTCATTCCTGGCATAGTAGA
>NW_006922262.1:265480-266115 GCF_000298275.1 Orycteropus afer afer | reverse complement strand
TTTCCTAGATTCATACTTCATATGTCCCATGTTCCAATTATTAATGAAGGTTTGAGGCTGTTTCTTCCTATATTGAGTCATGGCCCATCAGCAAATGAAGGTATCAAAAGGTTTATTCCATCCATGTTATTAAGTTCAACATTACTTTCCAGAGGCAGCCCTTCCCTAGTTGTATTTTGAGTGCTTTCTGAGCTGAGGGGCTCATATTCCAGTACTATATATGACAGTGTTTCACTGTTATTCATAAAGTTTTCAGTGTCCATTTTTTTCAGAATTGGATGGACTTGTCCTTCTCAGTATGTCTTAGTCTGACAGCTCCACAGAAACCTGTCCACCATGGTTGATCCTAATGGTATTATAAATACCAAGGTATATCCTCCAGCCACACAGCAACACACAAAGCAACACAATAAGATAAACTGACAGATAAGTGGTAGAAAAAAATCACAAATAAAATGACAATAATAAAAGGAAAGGATGAACAAGGGAAAAATGCAAGTGAAAAAAAGAGCAGAAAATAGGAAATGAAAAAAAGAACAGAAAATAGAAAAGAAGGAAAAAAATGACGAAAACTCAGATACTGGAACTAACACCTAAAGAGAATATTCTGCATATCAATAGTCTTTACATATAAC
>NW_006922262.1:261893-264811 GCF_000298275.1 Orycteropus afer afer | reverse complement strand
CAATGCACCATTTATTCTTTTAGGGAGCTATAAATCTAAACAGGCCACACTGTTTAAAACTCACTGCAATTTTATAGATATTTAGCCAGGTTATTAGTAACCAAACACCACCAAAGAGTCAATTTTGGCTCCTGGTGACCCAAAATTAGAAGTTGTATTTGTTAAAATTCCATAGATTCTTCAACTTTGTGCTCCACATAATTTATTTTCCTTCTTTGCTTAACTTGTTTATAGACAAGATTTGGAACACAACTGGTGACATGAGTCTTTTTATGTGGTCTTTTGCCTTAGTATTATGGAAAAATATCTTGAGAAATTTTTCTCTTAACTCTAAGGAGTTACCTTTGTCCTAGTTTTCTATCCCAAAGAGTTTGCTACTTTGTCCATGCATATTAACATTTTCATACCAAGCTGTAAACAGCTTGACATTTTGTCTGGTCCCTATATGGGGGCTCTGGTAGCATAGTGCCTAAGGCATTTGACTGCTAACCAGAAGGCTGGTGGTTCATACCCACTAGCCGATCCTTGAAAGGAAGGTTGGACAATCTACTTCCATAGTGATACTGCTCCAGAAACCCAAAGAGGGGTCACTATGAGTTAGATGGACTCTGTGGCAGTGAGTTTGCTTTGTTTTGGTTTTGTAATTGGTATGCACCTTACAGGAAAGTCAATAGATTATGCAAATGAAGTGACTATAGACTATGCAATTGAAGAATGTCTGCAGCTTACTATATAAATGGTCTGTTGCCTAGTAAAAGGGATTGGTCAGTATGTGGGCCCTCTGGAAAGAGCCATGTCTTGAAATGGTTTCCAAGGCTGTAAATATTTACAGAAGATGATTGACCCATCTTCCTCCCATGGAGCAGCTGGTGGATTTGAATTGCCAACCTTCGTGTTAGCAACCAAATACCTTACTCATTGAGCCACTGGAGCACTTTCTTTCCCCCTCTCTTACATACAGGTAGCACCACAGAGGTTTTTGTGCCAGAAAAAGGAAGGAAGAAAAGCAGCAAGAAGCAGCAGAAGGCAGGAAGAAGACAGAAGAAGTTGAGAGAGTGAGGAACCTCCTAAAAGAGCTGTAACATGAGTCAAAGAGTGTAACACTGAAGAGCATGAGAAGCCCAAAAGGGGCCCAGTGCTGGTAACAGTCATAAAATAGGCACTGTAGCAGAGTTGATGGTGACAGACAGCAAGGACCTATCCTCCGGGAGCTGAGAGGAAGCCTGTCCTGTGTGGGCTGATGGTCCTGCACAGACAAAAGCAGCTGAGAGAACAGTCCTATGCTGAAGTAGGGAGACTTTGCCTACATGCTTCCTAATACTGAATTGTAGCATAAATTGATACTGATCCTTGTCTGACACTTAAGTGTAAGGGTCGTCTGTGAGTTCTTATCACCATTGCAATAGATTATGCAACCCAGAAGAGAACTAGATTGGCATAGCGGGGATTGTTGGTGTCAGAATGGATAAAAACTTTGAAGAGTAGAGATATGTCTGACCTCTACCACTTAGGGATCAGCCTTGGCCTAATCATGATTCACATCATCTCCTCTGAAGTTAGACAGATTCTAATGCTACTAATATTCAGATCCTTTTCTAGTAACATATATTATTTATCCTGTATTTAATAAAAATTTTTATATACAATTTGAAAATAAAATATATAGACTTGATAATTTATATTACAAAGGGGTGACAGATGATTTTGAAGGATATATAAACATATACTATTTATAGAAATTGTACTTGTATACCTTCTAGAATTGTACATATGATTAAAAAAGATGGACTATATTTTATGCAATACTTGGAAAAACAAATTTTCAAAAACATAACGTCCTTCAGAACAGTATCTTTTTTCCCCCTTATTTGAAGTTTCCAAATAAATGATTATTTAATTGTCTATGCACAAATACATACAACTCAGAATAATTAAAAAAGTGTGTTATAGAGCATGAACTTTAAGTTCAGAGAAACATCCTTCAACTGTCCAATGAACTATTTGCTAGTTGTGAGACCTACATTCAATTATTTATTACTGCTTAAAATGTCTGCTTCTTCATATATAGTACTTGAAAAGATTTAATGGCATAAGACATGTAAATTGTTTAACACATAGTGCACAGGATTTAGTGTGTTCAATATTTGAAGTCATTACTATTGTTTTAAATGCAAAATTATTGAACATATGGCAAAGAAAATACTAATACACTTTTCTTTTTACCACAAGCAATATAGGGTTGTTAGACGATCAAGTCTCAAGTATTTTAAAGAAATTGAATTTCAGTTCCAATTTGAGTCAAATTTTCAGTCATTATAAAGCCTGGGACTTTGTTTTGTGTTGTTGTACTATGATTTGAAATCCCACTCAATAAGTTCACCTTTCCTCTGGAGTCAATTTGAAATGATTCTTTGGTGAATCAATATAAACATAAACACTGGATAAAATATTACATATTTTATAAATGTGTGATCCATTTTTTTTTCTCTCCTTAAAAATGGATGAGTGCTTTAGGATCCTGGCAATTTGAAAATTTGAAAAAAATTAAATTCAAAACTGTTGATCATGTTAAAGTCTGAAATTCCCACCACAGGATAAAAGACTTTGAAGCATTTCTCTTTTGACCACGTTTTTCCTTAGAATATTTTCTGGAGCTAAGCAGTTTAAGGACTCCTTCAGAATTATTGGAGAAATTCATATTTTTTTTACCAGTTTGCCCAGCATTTTCATCATTCAATTCCATCTATTCTTCTTTACAAAATATGGAAAAGAGTCATTCCTTATCTTTCTTTGCCAATAAATAATGCGTTAATTTTAAACATCATACATATGCTAATTTCTCCCAGATAACTCATGTATCTGTAGAAATATAGTAGTAGAACTAAGAAGATGTTTTGATGTATTTTAGATATGCATTT
>NW_006922262.1:257600-261118 GCF_000298275.1 Orycteropus afer afer | reverse complement strand
ATCCAACTCATAGTGACCCATTCTTGGGTTTCTGAGGCAGTATGTCTATGGAAGTAGATTGCCCAACCTTCCTTCTGAGATACTAATGATTATTTAATTTCAGGATGTTGATTTTAGAAGATATATCTAATAGCTTGCTACCTCAAATCCTACTAAAATAGATTCAGATATGTAAACATGTGGGAAAAGAAATCTATCAAAAGTTAGAAACAGATGATTGCCACTGAATAATCCATTGTTAAGTATAAGAATATAAAGATTAAATGTAAGGAAAGTCTCCTGCTCTCCTGAACCGAGTTATGTGAATATCTGATGGAGGAATTTTTTTGGAAGGCCATGCAAGATAAAAGTCTTCACTTAAACAGTATTTTCAAAATGGATATATTCCAATTATGGGAGGGATATATAAGGCAGGTATTGTGTCAGCAATAGGAAAAAAAAATGACACAGCAATCATTTTTTTGTTGTTTTGGTTATACAATAGTTTCACAACTCTTTTATTTCATCTTTTCCACAGACAATTCAAGGTCTGACTCAAAACAGATGCAAGCAACAGGAATGTGAGATGAGGGAGTCTGGAAATTCGTAGAGGGACAAATTATAAACAGATGATTTTACCTGAGAAGGATTGCTGCGAAAGTTCTTCAGACTGAGAAGGAGCCAAATGAAAATGTGAACTAGTATGTTGTAAATGAGAAAAGATTAAATTTACAAAAAATATAAGCTATAATAAAATGATTTATTTCTCCCACTCCTAAACACTCTCCTAAAAGAAGTATTTACCTTTTGCTTTGTCAATGCTCGGCAAATAGGTGTCTTCCAATTTACAGGAAATGGCTACTAATGCTCCCATTCAAAGGAAATGTCTGTTGGAGAAATAGAACAATATAAAATATACCAACAAGCAAATGAAAAAATAACCAGGATTTTCTTTCATTTGTCAATATGAATGTGTAATCAAAGGTCAATAGACTTTAGAAAATACAAACCAAAAAAACAAAAAGACCAAGCCCATTGCTGTGGAGTTGGATCCGACTTATAGCAACCCCTCCTTGGGTTTCCGAGGCAGTATCACTATGGAAGTAAGTTGCCCAACCTTCCTTCCAAGGAGTGGCTGGTGGGTTTGAATGACCAATCTTCTGGTTAATGGTCAGATGCCTTAGGCACTGTGCTATCAAAGCTCCATATATAACATATAAATCAGCTGCTATGGAAAATTATCAAAGAGTAAAAGGTATTTTGTATATTTAAAATATAGTATCAATAATTAAAAGATGGTCTTATTAATAAATTGAACATGGTTATTGATATTGTTAAAGGGGCAGGGAGGCCACATTTTCTGACCTCCTCTAACACCACAAGAGGAAGACAGAAACACCATCAGTAGCCCAAGGCCTATCCTTGTGAGGCCAGACATGCCACCTCCCTCTAGCCCTGACACCGACCTTCCTCCCATAGCACCTACCACCTCTCTGCTGTGTTCAATAATTCACTGCAGTGACTACACAGAACTCACAGATTATAGTGTTCATTACAAAAGCACCAGGCAGGCTATAATTCAAGTTCAGAAAAAATGCTTAGTCTCTCTCAGACTGCTCTCTCTCAGCCAACAGTGTCTCTCAGTCTCTCTCTCTCAGCAGTGCCTGTCTCTTTGTGTCTCTTTCTCAGCAGCACATGTCTCTCAGCAGCAAATATCTCTCAGAAGCACATGTCTCTCAGAAGCACCTTTTTCTCAGCAGCATGTCAGAGAGAGAGAGACTAAGCGTTTTTCCTGAACTTGAATATAGCCTGGTGCTTCCCTAATGAATCCTATAATCTGTGAGTTCTGTGTGGCCACTATAGCGAATTATCGAACCCAGCAGAAAGGTGATGGGTGCTGAGGGAGGAAGGTTGGTGTCAAGGCTGGATGGAGGTGGCATGTGTGGTTTCACAGGGATAGGCCTTGGGCTACTGATGATGATCTGTCTTCCTCTTGTGGTGTTAGGGGAGATCAGAAGATGTGGCAGTTATGAAAGGCAAAGAGTGAGTATTATGACATAAAAGAGAAATAAAAAAGGAAAGAGATAAGAAATTTATGACAATATTGTAAGACATGTATACAGATTGAAGAAGTACAGATTTCTTCTTCTGTACCAGAGGATAAAAAGGTGACAATGAGAAAAGATAATCAACAAATGACATTATGAAAACAGCTCTGATACTGAAATTATATGAAAGGATTTTACTTTTTTTTATTATTTTTTTGTGATTTGAGTGAAAGTTTATGGAGCAGATTCATTTTCCTACAGAAGTTCATACACACTTTGTTGCATGACATTGACTGCAGTCTACATAATATAATAGCTCTCTTCCCACATTCATGTTGTGGTTACCATTTCCCTGTGTCCTTCTTTCCTATGCATTCCTGACCTCTGAGCTACCTCCCTATGCAAATACTGCCTTTCTGATCTCGCATGATTGATTGTTCTAAGGTGTGTAACTACCTGGTGTAAAGGTTCACCTTATACGCCTGTCTATTTTTCATATAGAAGTCACTGGTGTGAGTTCAATTCTCAGCCTGAAGGGAGAATAGGAGTAGTAGTCTTAGGGCTTTCACCAGTCTCTTATCAGACCAGTAAGCCTGGTCTTTTTTTATTATTTTGAGTTTTTCTCTTACTCTATCCAGGAACTTCTGCACTGATCCCTTTCTAAGTGTTTGACACTGGTTGACTAGAGGCACCATCTAGTTCCTCTGATCTTATGGTCATATAGGCTGAAGTTTGCATGGTACACTAGTCCCTTGAATTAATTGTTTCCATATATCTATGGTTTTCTTCCTTCTTCTTTACTCTGGATGAAGAGAGACCAATTGTTGCATCTAGATGGTTGCTTTCAAGCTTCTAAAACCCCAGTTGCTACTCACCAAGGTTAGATATAGAACAATGTTTTTGTGTAGTATGTTATGACAATTGAGCATGATGTCATACATGACCATGGTCCCAAGACCACAAGTCCAACAACCACCCTCAGGGTGGTTGACTGTGGCTGAAAAGTTATCATAACTTTACCCCATGTTAGTTATATTTATATGGATGTTCTTATAGCACGTACAAATATATATATATATAAGTATTATCAGCCAAACTTATATAAGGTCTTGACTAGATATACTTGATCATTCAATCTGTCTACCTATGTCCCTACCACAGATTAGTGTTTGTTATTCTTGATAATGTCTTGACTGCTGCTTCCATTAGCATTGATTGTAGAACCAAGCAATATGAACTCTTTGACAACTTCAGTCTTTTCTCCATCTATCATGATGCTGCTTATTTGTCCAAGTTTCTTTATGCTGAGGTGTAATCCATACTGCAGATTATAGTCTTTAATCTTCTTCAGTAAATGCTTCAAGTCATCCTCACTCTCAGTGAGCAAAGTTGTGTTGTCTGCATATCATAGGTAGTTAATGAGTCATACTCCATTCCTGATGCCAATCTCTTCCTCATATACTCCAGCTTCTTGGATTATTTGCTCAGAAT
>NW_006922262.1:254258-257100 GCF_000298275.1 Orycteropus afer afer | reverse complement strand
TCTTCTAAATTTCTTGGCATAGATGAGTGAGTGCCTCCAGCATGGCAACAGTTTTTGAAACATCTAATGGGAATCCCATAAATTCTTGGAGCCTTATTCTTAACCAATTCCTTCATTGCCACTTCAACTTCTTCCTTCAATACCATTGGTTCTTGATCAGATGCCACCTCTTGAAATGGATAAATATTGAGCAGCTCTTTTTGGTACAGTTACTCTGTGTATCCCTTCTATTTTCTTTTTAGGTTTCCTGCATCATTCAATATTTTTCCCATAGAATCTTTCAATATTGCATTCAAGGCTTGAATATTTCCTTCAGTTTTTTCAGCTTGAGAAATGCAGAGCATGTTCTTCTCTTTTGGTTTTCTAGCTCCAGATCTTTTCACATTTCATTATAATAATTTACATTGAATTCTCAAGCTGCTCTTTGGAATCCTCTGTTCAGCTTTATGTTGTCATTTCTTCCACTTGCTTTAGCTACTTTCTGTTTAAGGGTAAGTTTCTCTTCTGCTATCCATTTTGGTCTTTTCTTCCTTTCCTATCTTTTTAGTGACCATTTGCTTTCTTCATGGATGATGTCCTTGATGTCATCCCACAATTTCTTTGGTTATCAATCACTGGTGTTCAGTGTATCAAATCTATTATTGAGATGGTCTCTAAATTCAGGAGAGATACAATCAAGGTCATATTTTAGCTCTCATGGACTTTATTTAATTGTCTATGTTTCCTGCTCATACGTGCTTATGATTAGTTGATGGTCTGTTCCACAGTCAGCTCATGGAACATATAAATAAATGTGGCAGATTTATAAATTGTTTTGGCTGAAGACATTGAGCTTGTCCATCACCTCTTTCCACATATTGTAGTTGATCTGATTCTTGTCTACTCCACCTGGTGAAGTCCAGGTATATAGCTACTGTTTATGTTGTAAAAATGTATTTGCAATAAATAACTGGTTAGTCTTGCAAAATTCTATCATGAGATCTCCAGCATCATTTCTATCACCATGTCCACATTTTACAATTACCAGTGATTCTTCTTTGTTTCCAACTTTGCATTTCTATCCCCAGTGATAATCAACACATCTCGATTGCATGTTGATCAATTTCGGACTGCAGAAGTTGGTAAAAATCTTCAATTTCCTCATTTTGGCTTTGGTGGTTGGTGCATAAATTTGAATAACAGTAGTATTAATTTGTCTTTTTTGTAGGTATATGGATAGTATCCTATCACTGACAGCGTTGCACTTCCTGATAGATCTTGAAACGTTTTTTTGTGACAATGAATGCCATGCCATTCTTCAAATTGTCATTCCTGGTATAGTAGATTATATGGTTGTCTGAATCAAAATGGCCAAACTAGTTTGTTTTAGCCCATTAATACCTAGGATACCGATCTTTATGTGTTCATTTCATTTTTGACAACTTCCAATTTTCCTAGATCCATACTTCGTACATACCATGTTCTGATGATTAATGGATATTTGCAGCTGTTTTTTTTTCTCATTATGAGTTGTGCCACATCAACAAATGGAGGTCCTGAAAGCTTTACTCCATCCACATCACTAACGTCAACTCTACTCTGAGGAGGCAGCTCTTCCCTAGTCATATTTTGAGTATCTTCTGACCTGAGGGGCTCATCTTTCAGTATTATATCATAAAATGTTTTAGGCCTATTCATAAAGTTTTCCAGTATCATATCAGATACTGTTTCACTACTATTCATAAGGTTTTCTGTGGCCTTTATATAAATAAATAAATAAATAAATAAATAAATAAATAAATAAATATTATTATTATTATTATTATTATTATTATTTTAATTTATTTATTTTTTTATTTTTGAGAAATGGATGTCCCTTTCTTTCTTCTGACTCTGTCTTAGTCTGGAAGGTCAGCTGAAACCTGTCCACCATGGGTGAGCATGCTGGTATTTGAAATGTCAGTGACATAGTCCCTAGCCTCCAAGCAACCTGAAAGTCAATACAGTATGGAAAAATGACAGATGAGCATTGCATTCATTGTCATAAAGAACATTTTAAACTCATTTTACATTCAACACTTCATGCACTTCTGATTTCAAGGCACTGATTACCAGCCCCAAACAAAAAATACTCTCCTTCCCTCCCCCCATGGCCATCCCCTTCCTGTGCCCTTCTCATCCATGTATTCCTCTGTCTAGCTTTCCCTCTATGTGAGTGCTACTTCTCTGGTGTCTCATGGCTGATTGATCTAAGGGGTGTTTCAAATTTGTAAAACAAGTTGGCTATGCAAATTTTTACCCTAAACACAATTTAAAAAAATTGAAAATGATATTTATGGTGATGGGGGAAGAGAGTAAGTGAAAAATTTAAAAAGGGAAAGAAAATACATACTGTAAAAAAATAATATATGCAATACATTTAGCTTTGTATTTTATTTTCCTTTCATTTATAGCATGAATTTCAAAATGCCTGCAGATTTCGGGCATGTAATGAAAATTTATGAATCAAGCTTGTATTCAAGCATTTTCAAGCTGATATTAAAACTCTGTTATTCAAGCATTTCATATTTAGTTATTTTCATAGTTATTGGTGTTATAATGGTGTTGGTACAGTGATAAGAGAGTGTGGGGATTTCATCTAACAAGAGAATATAAAAAATAAGCAACCACTACTCATCCTCAGAAAATCATTGCCATGTAGAAATCTAGCATTGCTTTCTGATTTGTCAAAAATACCTATTAATCTTAACTTTCAAATGTAGCATCCCCCTTTATAAATTTTGTTTCATGATGATTCTTCAAACTTAGAAAAAGAAAGAAAGAAAAAGAACATTTCATGGTGTATCCTGAAATACTGCATTCT
>NW_006922262.1:247859-248908 GCF_000298275.1 Orycteropus afer afer | reverse complement strand
GAAAAGTGAATTTACTCTGTAAATCTTCACCCAAATCCTAATAAAAAAAAAAAAAAATGAAAAAAAAACATTTAGCATTATAAGATCAAAAGAACTGAACACTCTCAGTATTTCTCAAACAGAAAGAATTGAAGAAAAATAATACAAAGTCAAGTTTCAACACTGAAAATCATATGGGCAAAATATTCGATTACACATCCAAATGACATAGAAACAATATATAGAGTTAATGTACCAAAAATAATTGGTCAGTGTTCAGTAATTTCATGAGGTAATATGTGAGCAAGAACAAATAGCATTGACGGGTTAAGTCCAAGCTGCATTGAAGGCACTGACAAAAAAACAAGACTCCAGGAATTTATAGAATATCAATTGCAATGTTTACACAAAGGGATATGCCACTGGATGTTTTCATTCATCTATGCCAAGAAATTTGGAAGCCAGATACCTGGCCCACTGACTGGAAGAGATCCATATTTGTGCCCTTTCTGAAGAAAGATGAATCAACAGAATGCAGAAATTATTGAATAATATCATTAATATCACATGTAAGTAATATTTTGCTGAAAATAATTTTTTTGTTTTTTAAATTGCAGCAGTACATAGGGAACTGCCAGAAATCCAAGCGTTATTCAAATGATGATGTGGAAAGAGGAATATGCAGTTGTCAGATGAATCTTGGCTGAAAGCAAAGAATAACAAAAATGTGTTTGCCTGTGTTTTATTGACTGTGCAAAAGCTTTCAACTGTGAAGATTGTAACAAATTATGGATAACATTGCAAAGAAATGGGATTCCAGAACACTTAATTGTACCATGTGGAACCTATACATAGACAAAGAAGGAGTCAATCGAACATATCAAGGTGGTACTATGTGGTTTAAAGTCAGGAAATGTATGCATCAACATTGTATACCCTTTCACCAAACTTATTCAATCTGTATGCTGAACAATTAATTGGAGAAGTTGTAACTTATGAAGAAGAATGTGGTGTCAGGATTGAAGGAACACTAATTAACAACCAGTGATATGCAGATGATACAACTCTGG
>NW_006922262.1:234683-247519 GCF_000298275.1 Orycteropus afer afer | reverse complement strand
GAAAATGTATAATGAAGGTTGCAACAAAATTGATGCCTTTGAAATATGGTATTAATGAATATTGAATATGCCATGGATTGCCAGAAGAATGAACAAATCTGTCTTGGACGTTCAACCAGAATACTCCTTAGAAGAGAGGATGGCAAGAGTGTGTCTCACATCTTATCAGAAGGAACCACTCTCTGAAGAAGGACTTTATGCTTGGTATAGTAGAACATCAGTCCAAAAGAGGAAGAGCCTCAAGGAGATGGATAAACACAGTGGCTACAATAATGGGGTTAAATACAGCAACAATTGTGAAAATGTCTGAGGACCAGGCCGTGTTTCATTCTGTTGTTCTTAGAATATCATTATGAGTTGAAACCAACCAGATGACACCCAACAATAAAAGCTACAAAAGCTACAAAAGGTGATGTCCTTCTCTAGAAATTAAATCTTTCCTAACGATGTGTCTAAAGTGAGTCAAAGTCTTACCATCTTCATGTCTAAGGTACATTTCATTTTACTTCTCTTAAGATTACCTTGTTTTTTCTTTTGACAGTGCACAGTGTTTAGGTACTTGTCCATCAACACCATCATTTGAATGAATCTATTATTTTTCTGTCTTGCTTTTTCATTGTCCAGTTTTCATTTGTATATAATGCAGTTGAAAAGACCATGGCTTGGATAAGGTAAATATTAGTTACCAAAGTGATATTTTTGCTTTTTAGAACTTTAAGTAGGTTTTTGTCATCACATTTGTCCAAGGTAATAGGTTATTTTATTTATCGATTGATGCTTCCATAAAGGTTGATTGTTTATAAAAATGATGCTTGAACCATGTGGGAATTAGGGGCACCAAACTAATGGGTAGTAGAAAATTCTCACATAACTTTTTTCTCCCAAAACTTAACTACTAACCTACTGTTGACGAGAAGCTTTATGAATAACATAAGCAGTTGATTAACATGGTTCTTGCTGCACACTTATAAGATTATCACAAGGAAACACTCACACATTTACACCACAGATAAGTTTATTAACTGCATGGCATGATTATTATTTATTATTCATTAAGTGGATGTAGATAATCATAAAAGTCTTCATCCTCCTCATATTCAAGTTGAGTAGGCTGAAAAGGAGGAGGGAAAGGAAGGGCTGGTCATGTTGTCTCAGGGGTGGCGGAGGTGGAAGGAGAGGCATGCAAGTTAGGCACACTGGGTATAAGTTTACAGAAATACACGGTAATTTCTATCTGCTTTTTTTTTTTTGCTTTTCCATTTCTCTAAAATGTTTCTAAGGAGTTCTGGTGGTATAATGCCTAAGACATCTGACTACTAACCAGGAGGTTGGTAGTTCAAATCCCCCAGCTGCTCCTCAACAGATGGGGCAATCTACTTCCAAAAGATTTACCACCTCAGAAATCTAATGAAGGTCACTATGAGCCGGAATTGACTCAATGGTAATGAGTTGGGTTTGGTTTCAAATGATTCTACACAGTATCGATTCTTCCACCATTTCCTTCAGTGTCAGTGCCCATATCATAGATAGGTTCATGTAGATTTTCATTTTTCATATTTAGATGTGAAGTAAATAAATATTTTAATATTTACATATATTTATATATTCATATTTGAATCAAGTAATATTGAGGTATAAAAATAAAAATGCACAAAATGTATTACATTTCATATTATAATATTGTGGTGGTTAAGTTTGTGTGTCAACTTGGCTGGGCCTGGTTGAGTGGCTGGGCAGCTGAATGTAGTTACTCCCCATGGAAAGATTAGTAATTAACTCTGTAGTGGAATCTATTGGAGCAGCTGAGTAGCTGCTTTGGGTATGTGGTCTGCTTCCTGTGTATAAGAAAGAGCTTTGAGAATGGTCTCTAGCTTATGGCACTTTTGAACACTGCATGTAGCCATGTCATTGTTTAGCAGCCTGCCATGCTCTGCTGACCTTGACACTTTCAATGGAGTCGAATTAATGGACTGCTGTGTGGATTGGGAATTTGGGATTATGCCTTTTTACTTGTCAACCTTGGGCTTGTCAGTCTTAGCAGCCAGCAGCTGTCTGAGTGAAGAAAGGTCTCTAGCTCCAGTGGGCTAGGAGTAGGAGGCAGAGCTAAAGACCAGAGTTGAAGGGCTTTCACCCAACTCCCAGAGCCTGGCACTTTGTACTTGGATTTGAAGCCTCCACACTGAGGCACAGACAACAAAGCTGAACCCTTTTGCACATACATTACTGCATTGTCAGTGAAGGCAAACATGGCTATATAGGTGGATAGATGCATGGACAGGCTGAACTATTAGGTATGTCTATGCAGGGGAGAGTGTTCCCAAGACCATGCACAGGGTTGGCACACAATGTTTCTACAAGTGTATTGGTATGTTCTGTAAGAATTCCCAGGTGTATAGGAGAGATGACAAGGGATGAATTTGTAGTCACTTCTTGCCTACAGCCAGCTACCTAGAGGGAGCTAGTAGTTGAGCCTGTTGGCTCGGGACCATATTCTCAGGGGATATCAAGCTCAATTGGCATAACACACTACACAAAACATTGTTCTGCATCCTACTTTGGCAAGTAGCAACTGGGGCCTCAAATCTTGCAAGCAGTCATCTAGATGCAATGACTTTATCTGCTCCTTGTCCAGAGCAGATAAAAATGAAGAAAACCAAAGATTCATGGAAACAATTAGTCCAAGTGACTGGTACATCATGCAATCCTTATCCTATATGACTATGAGACCAGAAGAACAATATGGTTCCTGGCTACCACTGTCAACCATTCAGAGGGAGATCTATGTAGGTGATCCTGGATAGAGTGAGAGAACAATGTGGAACAAAACTCAAAATCATTTGGGGAAAAAAAAAGGGGAGGCAGTTTTGCTGGTCTGATAGAGCCTGGTGGGACCACTGAGACTATGCCCCCTAGTTGCCCTTCAAGTCTGGAATTGAACCCACACCTGTGGCTTCCAGCCAAACAGAAAACAGGCATATGAGGTGAACATTTACCTGATGTAGATACACTCCTTGGAGAGAACAATCATGGGAGAATAGAAGAGCGGCTTATGCACAGGGGCATAGCTCAGGAGGCAGGAGTGCATGGAGGGAAGGGCACAGGAGAGAGATAACTATCAGGAGGAAGTGAAAGGGGAGCTGTTGCACTGTGATAAATTGTAGTCAATGTCATGAGACAAAGTGTATGTGAACTGCTTTATGGAAAGTGAATTTGCTCTGTAAACGTTCATCCAAATTACAATTTTAAAAAAAAAAAAACCTCTAAACTGTAAGAGAATAAACTCCTGTTTGATCAAGGCATCCATTTGTGGTATTTTCTGTTAGAGCTGCACAGAGGAAACTAAAACAAATATCCAGAATCATACAAAAGTAAACAATTTCCAGTTTAAAAAAAAAAAGTTGCTATTGAATCTACTTTGACTAATATCAACTCAGTGTGTCAGACTAGAACTGTGCTCCACAGAGTTTTAAACTGATCAAATATGCAAATGAAGTGCATTTTTAAATTGTAAAATTTTGAATTTTTAAAATGTAGTAGGATGCATATATTAAAAATTGTAAATTAATACTCTGTTAAGCTAAATAGACAATTGAGTTTTCAGATCACCAATATGTGACTAAATAATTGTGAGATCAACGTTAGAAAAAATTTAATTGTTGAATGCAAGAATACATGATTGATTCTTTGGAATGAAAATATTTTTATCAGTGTACAATTATATAAAAAATGAACAATAGAGGCATATGTACATAACCAGCTTGTTATTTGTCAGACACATTTAAAAAGTATTATATAAAACAATGATTTTTCTTTTTTTTTAAAAAAAGGCTTTTGATAAAAATCATAAAATGATAAAGAGAATAACTAAGTAATAATTAATTACTTCCATTATGAAGCATTCAATCTGATTGGTACCAAACACAGAAAATAAAGGCCTTAAAATCACACAGCTATTTAAGGGATAAAATCCAAGTCTACTTGGAGTTTTCAGCCTAGGCTGAAAGTTTTGACACTGATGGATTTTGTCATACTCAAGAGGGAAATACAAACATTTATATCCATGCTTTCTAAAAAAAGATTTTTTAAAAACAAAAGAAACAAATATTTGGATTTTAAAAAGACTTGAAAGTATCTGGTTAACAATATTTTTTTTTTCCTGTGATGAAACATTGATAAAGCAGTGTTTTGTTCTGTTGTACATAGAGTCACTATGAGTCAGAACCAACTCAATGACACCTAACAACAACAACCAATGGTACTGAGGGATTTGAGTAAAAATGTATACTTAAAACATAAATTAACCTTATTTATTATTATTATCTTGTATATTCAAATATCCTTTCTTTCACATTTTATACATTGCTTATTAAAAATCTTCATGTCTCTCCACTAAAGAAAAATATTGCAATCACTTATCACCATATTCCACTACAGGAAATGTTCTAGCTCTTTCTTTCTTTTTATAGTCACATTTAAGAAAATTGTCTATGCTAGCAATCTACAACTCCTCATCTTCCCTTGTTTTTCAAAAAGTTTTACTTATTGTCTAGCAAGAACATTCTCTCAGGCTAGTACTCACTTATATACCAACGAACTACACACACTCATACATACTAGATATTTTTTTCAGTCATCCTACTTGACCTTTCAGTATACTGAAGACAAGAACAATCTTTCCTTCCCTAATGACACCATATCCCTTCACTTCCATGACAAAACAGTACACTTGTTTTCTACCTACTACTTAAGCACTCTTTGTACATTGCTTTTTATTGAGCCCATCTCTATTTTGAAATTCTGTATCTCTTTATCTAGTTGTATCCTCTGCTTTGGTTTCAGGGGAATAGTAAACAAATAAAACCTTTCTCATAACCATTGAGTTTGAAACAAACGATAAATATACATAAATAAATCAGGTACATGAAAATTTAAATGTCATATTTATTCCTGATCAAATCTACTTTGTAGAAAATAACTTGCATCTATAGGCAAAATTCTTGAGCTTTATGGGCGTATCTACCACTTTTAGAATGCACATATGAGAAGAGACCTCAGATTACACTCAAAAACCCAAAAGAGTCACTCTTGCTTTTCTCTAGGAGAACAAGTTACAAGGTTTAGAGAGGACATGAGTACCATTCTAATTGTGTCACTTTACTTGAGTGGAGGAAAAATGAGAAGTAAAATTCTCTCTCTAACCTTATTTTTGATTTCCTATCTATCAGAATTTATTGTTATTATTATTAACCATTTGTACATAAGTCTATGCTGTCTAGCCACATGGCTGATCACTATAAGTCATCCTTGAGAAGCTGAGCATCCTTTATTTCTGGAGGCAGAGCGTTTTAGTACAAGCATTTTAATTGCCACCAAATGCTTTTGAGCTTAAAGTTAACAAATTCACCATTTTTTCTGTCAGCTTGTCATACTGTGGTGGTTTGTTTGTTGCTAGGATGCTTAAAGCTATACCACCAGTATTTCAAATACCAGTAGGGTTACCCATGATGGACAGATTTCAGTGGAGTTTCCAGACTCAGACAGACTTAGAACAAGGAACTGACAATTTACTGCTAAAAAATTGGCCAGTGAAAACCTTATGAATAATGTTGTTGTTGTTGTTGTTGTTTGCCGTCGAGTCGCCCCCGACTCATAATAGTGGACTATTATTGTCTGATGCACGGGAAGTTGAGCACCTAATGTTGGAAAGCACGCAAAAATGCAACTGGGGAAGAGCTGCCTCCTCAAAGTTGATTAGACCTTGGTGATGAACTTGGAGTAAAGTTTTTGAGACCTTCATTTGCTGATGTGACTTGACTCAAAATGAGAAGAAATACCTGAAAATGTCTGTTAATAATTAGAATGTATAACATAAATCTAGGAAAATTATAAATTGTCAAAAATGAAATAGAATGCATAAAGATCTATATCCTAGACATTAGTGAGCTGACATGTATTGATATTGACAGTCTTGGTTACCTAGTGCTGCTCTCACAAGAAATATGCCACAAATGGGATGACTTAAACAAACAGGAGTTTATTCTTACAATTTGGAGGCTTTAAGTCCAAGTTCAAAGTGCCAGACTCTAGGGTCTGGATGAAAGCCCCTCAACCTTGGGGTCTAGCTCTGCCTCCTGCTCCTGGCCCACTGAAGCTAGAGGCATTTCTTCACTCAGACAGCTGCAGGCTGCTGAGACTAAGAAGCCCCAAGGTTGACAAGTAAAAAGGCACAGTCCCAATGTTACCAAACCACATGGCGAGCCATTAACTTCAGTCCATTTTAAGTCCCAAGGTCGGCAGAGCATAGCAGGCTGCTGAGTAATGACATGGCTACATTCAGGGCCCAAGTGTGCCATAGATTAGAGACCATTCTCAAAGCTTCTTCTTATAAACAGGAAGTAGACCACATACCCAAAGGCAGGTACTCAGCTGCTCACAGTAGATTTCACCATGGAGTTGATTACCAGTCTTATCATGGGGGATACTACATCCAGCTGCCCAGCCACTCAACCAACCTAGCCAGTTTGACACACAAACATAACCACCACATTGACCATTGTGAATCGGACAATATACTATTATACCAGAAATGACAAATTGAAGTACGTCAGTGTCTTCATAATCAAAAAGAACATTTCAAAATCTATCTCAAAGTATGTTGGTGTCAGTGATAATAATACCTGTGTCCTACAAAGAAGATCATTTATTACAACTATCATTCAAATTTATATACTGACCACTAATGACAAAGATGAAAATATTGAAGATTTTTACAAGCTTCTGTAGTATAAATTTGATCAAATATGCAATCAAGATATATTGATAATTATTGGTAATTGGAATGCAAAAGTTCAAAACAAACAAAGAATCAACAGTTGGAAAATTGGTGATGGAGATGATGCCAGAGATTGAAAGACAGACTTTTGCAAGAACAACAACTTATGGAAAACTTTTTTTTTTTTTTTTTTAATTAGGATTTGGGTGAAGATTTACAGAGTGTTCACTGGAAAAAAATACAGAGAAATCAACTGACTAGCTCTGGTAGCACAGTGCTTAAGGCACTTGACTGCTAACCCGAAGGCTGGCGGTTCAAACCCACCAGCCACTCCTCGGAAGGAAGGTTGGGCAATCCTACTTCTGTTGTGATACCACCTCAGAAACCCAAGGAGGGATTGCTATGAGTCGGGGCCGACTCGACGGCAAATAACAACAACAACAAAAACAACAACAGGTCTGTAGAAAGAGATGAGGTATTTTTTGTTGTTTGATGCCATCGAGTTGGCTCCAACTCATAGTGACCCTGTGTGCAACAGAATGAAACACTACTTGGTCCTGTGCCAGCCTCACAATTCTTGCTATGCCTGAGCCCATTGTTGCAGCTACTGTGTAAATCCTTCTCATAGAGGGCATTCTTCTTTTTGGTTGACTCTCCACTTCACCAAGCATGTTATACTTCTCCAAGGAATGGTCCTTTCTGACAACATGACCAAAGTAGGTTGACAAAGCATCTCTATTCTCGCTTCCAAAGAGCATTCTGGCTGCACATCTTCCATGATGGATTTGCTTGTTCTTTTGGCAGTCCACGGTACTTTCAGTACTTTTTGCCAACATCACAACTCTAAAGCATTGATTCTTCTTTGGTCTTCCTTATTCATTGCCCAGCTCTGACATGCATATGAAGCAATTGAAAATATCATGGCTTGGGTTAGGCGTATCTTAATCTCCAAGGAGAAATCTTTGCTCTTCAGCACTTGAAAGAGGTCTTTTGAAACAGAATTTCCCAGTGCAATATTTTGTCTGATGTCTTGGCTGCTGCTTCCATGGGTGTTGATTGTGGAACCATGTGATATTAAACTTTGACACCTTCAATCTTTTCTCCATTTATTGTGATGCTGCTTATTGTTCCAGTTGGGAGGACATTATTTTTCTTTTTGTGGAGATGTAATCCGTACTGCAGACTGTAGTCTTCAATCTTCATCAGTAAGTGCTTCAAGTCATCCTCATTTTCAGCAAGCAAAGTTGTGTCATCTCTTTATTGCAGATTGTTAATGAGTCTTCCTCCAGTCTTGATGCCATAGTCTTCTTCATATAGTTCAGCTTTTCTGATTGTTTATACAGTATACAGATTGAATAAATATGGTGAAAAGATACAACCCTGACACACTCTCTTCCTGATTTTACACCATGTAATATCCCCTTGTTCTGTTCAAACAACAGTCTCCTTGTCTATGTACAGGTTCCTAACAAGTACAGTCAAGTATTCTGGTATTCTCATTCTTCTCAATGTTATCCATAATTTTTTATGATCCACACAATCATATACTTAGTCAATGAAACACAAGTAAATATCTGTGGAAAAAGATGACATAGAAAGTGAACAAATCTGGGGCTGATGAGGAAGATATCATCAGTTGATTATAAACAATATAAGTTGAAGCTGAAGAAAATTAAAACTAATGTTCAAGAGCCAAAGCACACTCTTGAGTGTATCTCACTGAATTTAGAGACCATCTCAAGAATAGTTTTACCCTGAGCACTAATGACCAAAGACCCAAGAAGATTTGGGATGACATCAAGGACAACACATATGAACAAAGGAAAAGATCATTAAAAAGACTGAAAAGAAATATCAAATGGATGTAAGAAGAGACTATGGAACTTGCTTTTGAGTGTAGAGTAGCTAACGTGGTTGGAAGAAATGGTGAAATAAATGACCTGAGCAAACAAACTTCAAAGAGTGGATCAAGAAGATAAAGTAAAGTATTATAATGAAATGTGAAAAGGCATAGACTTAGAAACTATAAGGGAAAAAAAAAGTGCTTAGCTGCTAAAGGGGCAGGGAGGCCGCATCTTCTGACTTCCTTAACCCCACAAGAGGAAGACAGAATCACCATTAATAACCCAAGGCCTATACCTGCAAGGTCAGACATGCTGCCTCCTTGCAGCCCTTGCACCAACCATTCCTCCCACAACACCCACCATTTCTCTGCTATGTTTGATAATTCACTGCAGTGGCCACACAGTTCTCACAGATCACAGGGTTTTAGGGAAGCACCAAGCTACAATTCAAGTTCTGGAAGTACGCTCAGTCTCTCTCAGTCTACTGTCTCTCAGCCAACAGTCTCTCTCAGTCTCTGTTCCAGTAGTGTGTGTCTTTTGGTGTCTCTTTCTCAGCAGTGTGTGTCTCTCAGGAGCGTGTTTCTCTCAGCAACACATCTTTTTCAGCCAGCAGTCATAGAGACTTCTTCTGCCTCTAGGAGGCCTCCTTTTGAGCCTGGCAGAATGGCCAAACTAACCAATCATAACATCAGAATTCTAAGCACTTAAGAGAAAGTGAACTTCCCAGAACATTTCAAAGAAATACCGCAGGCGAGTAACTTTTACAATTAAGAACCCCTCAGTTGCTCACAGCAAATTTCATCATGAAGTTTACAAAGATTTATGGCTAGAAAAGCCATACCAGGTAATTTACTACACCACAACAGCATTACACAAACTGAAAGAACTGAAGACAAAATTCAAGCTTCAAGTTGAAATATTGCAGAATTCTATGGTCAAGATACTGAATAATACAGAAAAGTTTAAAAGAAGATGGAAGGAATACACAGATCATTGTACCAAAAAGAATTTACCAACACTCAACGTTTCTGGAGGTAAGATATGATTTAAAGAGAAAAATTGATGATTCTAAAGGAAGAATTCCAAATTACACTGTAGGCATTGGTGAAAAACAAGGCTCCAGGAACTAAGGAATACCAACTCAAACCTTTTAACAAACAGGTACAATGCTGGAAGCACTTACTTTTCTATACCAAGAAATTTGAAGAGATCTACCTGGCCAACTAAGGAGCTCTGGTGGTGTAGTACCTAAGGCATTTGACTGCTAACTAGAAGGTTAGCAGTTCAAACCCACCACTCACTCCACAGAAAGAAGACTGAGCAGTCTACTTCCATAAAGATCGACTAACTCAGAAACCCAAAGGGGATGGCTATAAGTTGGGATCAACTTGATGGCAGTGGGTTTGGTTTGGTTGGGTTTTACCTGGCAAACTGATTATAAGGGATCCATGTTTATGTCTATTAAAAATAAAGATGATACAACAGAATGAGGAAACCATTGAACAGTATTATTAATACTACACACAAGTAAAATTTTGCTGATGATAATTTAGAAACAGTTACAGCAGTATATTAACAAGTAATTGCCAGAAATTTAATCTGGATTGAGAACGGGATGTGGAATGAAAAATATTATTGCTTTTATCAGATGGATGTTGGCTTAAAGCAGAGAATATCAGAAAGACAACTACCTGAGTTTTACTGACTATGCAGAAACATTTGTGTACATCATAACAAATTATGTATAATATTGAAACAAATGGAAATTCTAGAATACTTAATTGTGTTCATGAGGAACCTGTGGATAGACCAAGAGTCAGTCTTTTGAACAGAACAAGAAGATACTGAGTGGTTTAAGGTCAGAAATGGTGTGAGTCAGGGTCATATGCTTTCACCATACTTATTCAAACTTATGTATGTTGAACATATAATTTGAGATATTGGACTATATGAAGACAAACGTGGCATCAAGATCGGAGAAAGACTCATTAACAACCTGGGATATGCAGATGACACAGCCTTGATTGCTGAAAGCAAAGAAGACTTGAAGCACTTAATGATGAAGATTGAAGAATGCAGCCTTTAGTATGGATTATATCTTAAGATAAAGAAAAAGAAAATCCTCACAACTGGACTGATAGGTAACATCATGAGAAATGGAAAAAAGACTGAAGTTGTCAAGAATTTCATTTTACTTGGATCAATGATCATTACCCATGGAAGCAGCTGTCAAGAAATCAAATGATGTATTGCATTGGGCAAAATTTGCTGCAAAAGTCCTCTATAAAGTGTTCAAATGGAAAGACGTCACTTTGAGGACTAAGGGAAGCTTGGCCCAAATCATGATATTTTCAATAGCTTCATATGCATGTGAAAGATGAACAATGAATAAGGAAGATCAAAGGAAAATTTGTGACTTTTAATTATGATGTTGAAGAATTTTGAATATCCTATGAACTGCCAGAAGAATGAACAAATTTTTTTCTACCTGTGCAATTTTGGGGACTTTATTGAAAACAAGCCCCCATTTGTAAAATAACTGGAGATGTTTAATTATCTTAAAATGTGGGCATGTTGGCACATCTTCCTTTTGGATTAATAAGCTGTTTATCACCAGGGAAAAAAAAAAAAAAGAAGAACAAACAAATCTGTCTTAGAACATGTACAACCAGTATACTCCTTAGAAGAAAGAATGTCTCAACTTCGATTTTGTACTCTGGACAAGTTTTCAGGAGGGATTAGTCCCTGGAGAAGGACATCATGTTTGTTAGAGGGTCAGTGAAAAAGAAGAAGACCCTCAATGAAATGAATTCACACAGTGGCTGCAAGAATGGGCTGAATCATAGCAATGATTATGATGATGGTACTGGACCCAGCAGTGTTTAGTTCTGCTGTACATAAGATTGCTATGCCTAGTAAATACGTAGTATCCAATTCTACTGCACCTAAAAATAATAATATCAAGTTTAATAAATATGCACCTAAAATAAGACTTGATGTAGTGGATGGCTCTGGAGCATTAATTCTTCCAGACTCCTCTTGGTCTTGAATGCAGTTAATGACATTGAATCACTAAGTTTTACACTGCGTTTCTCAGCTTGGCAGCAGACGCTGAAAGCACAACCTCACATGAGAGGGCTTTGTACTTCACATGAATCTTAGCTCAGATTATCTTGGTCTACAGAACAAGTTGAAAAACAAAACAAAATATCAAATATTTCTCTACCAGTCTGATTTAGAGCTAATTCTTGCTGTTGCCTTCCTTGAAATATGAAGTCAAAATGTGTATCAATGAGTTAATATTGAGATGAACCAGCATTCAAATGATACTCTCAGCATCTTTTCAGTTTACTAAAGCTCTCTTATGACAAAAACAATTCTGTCTTCATTTGGTGGCAAGGAGTCAGTGGGAGGATTGCTTTACCAGAACTTAAACAACGAACAAAAGTCAGGATAACTCATACTCCATTCTTAATAACAACTGAGGCCATATGTAATCAAGATTACATATGAAATGTCAAGCTCAATTTGATATTTTGCTATGTCATAAACACCCATGTTTCTCTTTTGTTTTTAACTTTGTATTGATGTGGTAACACAAACATTATTAAACTGTAGGAAGTGAACTGAGTGATAAATAATCAATAAATGTTAGTAGTGTTCAAGTAAAGCTATAGAATATGTCCGTAAGTCCAAGGGGTTTCACTAGAATGCCTTCGCAGTCAGTATTTTCCCTGTTGGTGTAATCATTATCCTGGTATCTATCATATTTGATTAGATTTGACTGTTGAAATGTCCATATAAATGTAATCATAACATATATACTCTTTTATATCTGGCTTCTTTTGCTCAACTTAATGTCTGTAAATTTTCTCTCATGTTATTATATGTATCACTAGTTCTTTTTTTTTTTTCCTGTATTGCTGTGTCGTATTTGATTAAAGAAATTAAAAATTTGGTTTGCTTATTGTCCTGTCATTGGATATTTGTGTCACAATAGTTTGGGGCAATTATGATTAAAATTAGTATATTCTTACATGTATCATTTTATATATATAGGAGCTCTGGTAGCATAGTGCCTAAGGCACTTGACTGCTAACCAGAAGGCTGGCAGTTCAAACCCACCCAGCTACTCCTCGGAAGGAAGGTTGGGCAATCCTACTTCCGTAGTGATACTGCCTCGGAAACCCAAGGAGGGGTCGCTATGAGTCGGGGCCGAC
>NW_006922262.1:212845-234037 GCF_000298275.1 Orycteropus afer afer | reverse complement strand
TTTTTTTTTTTTTTTGGATGGTGGCTTATTTTGTGTGTGCATGCATGCACACATTTGTTTTGTGTCTGTTGTTTATTTGTTAATCTGTGTAACACTTGCCTATGATCCACCTTGAACTAACTTTTGCCTATAATATAAAATAAAATTCAGGTTATTTTATCTTTCTGTACAGATCCCTATCTGATTGTGCAATCAACATTTATTGAGATAAGCATATATCTTGAGTATCATGCAATAGTATGTTTGTCAAATATTAAATAAGCATATATGTGTGGGCCTATTTCTGTACCTCCTATTCTGTTCCATTGGTTGTTTTTGCATCTTTGTACAAATTAAAATTGACTACATTATTCTACCTTTATAAAAACTGTTGAACTCTGACAATGTCAATCTTCCACATTCGTTTGATAACATTGAATATTCTAGATCCTTTGTCTTCCCAAATGCGTGTTAGAAGCAGCCTATCATGTACTCACTCATTAATTATCTTTTACTGAAAGAGCACTGAATCTACATTTTTATTTGGAAAAAGAAATAGTATCGTAACAACACTGAAAACATTGTGTTACTTTTAATTCATTAATCTCTTCACATTTTTTCTAAGCAATATTTTGTAGTTTTCAGTATAGTGTTTTTGCATATAATTCATTCCTATGTATTTTTTTTTTAAATTTTGTTGTAAATATGTTATTTTTCACTTATCTCAAATGTTGCATAGTTGTAAATAGAGATTAAATTGTTGTTGTTGTTGTTATTTTGTGCCATGGAATCGGACCTGACTCATAGCGATCCCTCTTTGGGTTTCTGAGACAGTATCACTATGGAAGTAGATTGCCCAACCTTCCTTCCAAGGATTGGCTGCTGGGTTTGAACCGCCAGCCTTCTGGTTAGCAGTCAAGTGTCTTAAGCACTATGCTAATTAGTATTCTATATTAAGCACTAAATTCCCTTATAATTTGTATTGTAAATGTTTGGAAATTCTATTGGATTTTCTATATGTCATACAATTATGCCTTCTGAAATAAGGTTAGTTTTGCTCCTTCTTTCCAATTTTTATACCTGTAGTTAATTATTTTATTAAATAGGAATTATGATAGTGGAAATTTTTTTTTTCTCAATTCAGTGGAAAATATACTTTCTTTCTTCTTTAAGTATGATGCATTCTGAATGTACCAATATGAGTAAGTCTGTTTTTATTAATTTGACAAAAGATTGTTTGCTTTTTACCAGAAAGCAGAGGTAAACTTTATAAATACATTTTCTGCGTTTATTTAAATAAGTAGATATTTTTCTTCATAATTTGACTAATGTAACAAATGAAATGATTTTTTTTTTTTTTTCAAATTTTGTATCACACCTGCATGTGCTTAATCTTAGACATATACAATTCTTTCAAATTTTTGCATGTTTGGGGTTTTTCAAAATAAAAAGTTAGGAGGAAAAACTGGTTTGGAGGAATATATTTTCTTTTTTGCAGCCTTATGAATTAGTTAAATCATACCTTCATTCCTGAAAAGAACTGAGTGAAAGGATGAAGGGAACCCTGAAATGATGTTTTCGGAAATTCACATAAAAGCGGGCCAAAAGGAAATATATGTTTTCACATAATAATAATATCAGCTAGATGTTTTAGTGTCACCTTAATATACCTCAAATAACCATATTTTTCAAAAAACGATCTTTTACTATTTTAAAGAAGTAACTATTCAAAGATTCATTCATGAAACAGTCTCTAATTTGATCCCATATCTATTTTTTTTTTTTTTTACTAAATGATGATGTTAGTTTTACTTTCCAAATAATATTTCAGCAATACTATTTTATATTACTCACTTGAGGGTTTGCAAGGAGAAGAAACTAAAATATAAAAACCGAAACAAAATTTCAACAGCATAAAGAAGTTTAAATAGTGAATACTAAAGCCCCTTCCATTGTATATATTCCAGATAAAAATAATAAATTCCTTTTTCTATTAATCTAGACTCCAAAGGAACCAAATACAACATTCTTAAATGAAACTCTATGTTTTACCAATTTCTAGTTTATCAACAAGTAGTAGTGATATTTTTCAAATTAAATACTTTTTAAAATGTTTTACTTTGCTCTATTTATCATACTTATACCTCCAAACAAGCTGGCATCCATTTCCAGGCCATTGTACTATATTCCTTACTAGTCTACAGAAGTCCATTCTGCCTTTTTACCAAGTGCTCATTCTACATATACTGTTGCTATATAATCTTTTGAAATACTGATCAAAGGAATTAACTAACACAGTTTAAAGCTATGGAGGACTTCTTATTGCTCATAATAAGAGGCAAAAGTTATTTTTAAATTGTCTAAAGCTTTATCATTTAACAAAATCTAAAACTGGGATTTTTTCCAGTACCACATTCACCATAAACTAATTCTGTATGCCTTCTCTGCCCCTTATCCTTATTAAGCTTACTCTTGAGAGATAAGAGCAGGTAAAGGAAGAAAAGGAGAAGGAGAAAGAAGATGATGGGAGATTGGGGAGAAATAAAAGCAACAATGTTCAAAACTGGTAAATACTATACTTGAGGTATAAAGAAAGGTCTAAGGAGCTCCGATGGCACAGTGCTAAGGTATTTTGCTGCTAAACAGAAGGCTGTCAGTTCAAATCCACCAGCTGTTCAGTGGAGGAATATGGGACAACCTACTTTCATAAAGATTTACCTCCTTAGAAATCCAGTAGGAATAGCTATGGGTCAGAATTGACTTGATTACAGTGGGTATGTAACTATAAAAGTCAAATCAACACATATTTAGAACATATAAGGGAAGGCTAATATCTCAAACCTACAACTGAAGACATTTCTACCCCAAATTAATCAGCTTCAACAAAACATTTATTGAAGAATCTTGTTAGATCAACAAAAAACATATCAGCAATAAAATTAGTGGTAGTTCTCCCAGTTCAAGTGCTCCAAACAGTTACTTTTTTTGGCATCATGATAACTACCCTGTAGATTTTCTAAGGAACTAGCCATTTAGCACCTTGCCTATCATTTTAGTAACTATTTTATATCTTAGAAAAATTCTCTAATCCTTCCATTCTTCTTCAATAAATGGATTCTAGTACATTGAAACGACCACACAAACACAATATCTCTTCGACTGCAGAGTTCATAGCAGGTTATTTTTTGTTGGAAGCTCCAAAGACCTTTAGTCATATATCTTCCAAAGAATGTGCTCAAGATCTCTTTGAGGTGTGATAAGGAAGTTAGTCTATCATGAATTTCATAAATAGGACATTACTACTTTTCCACAATACATTTTTTACATTTTTTTTAACTCTTAGTAGACCACATGTCCTTTATTCTTATTCTAAGGTTTTTCGCCAGGTGGAATTTATTCAAAGCTATCTATCTTTCCTTTTTTCATTGTCATGTCTGAAATTATAAGGAAAGAAAGAATAAAAGGGAAAGCAAAGAATAAGTAAAAAAAAAAAAAAAGGAGAAAGATGGGTTTGATGGATTTTTTTTTTAATTTGTTTTCATAAGATGCTTTGAAGGGCTCAGAGACACTTACAATTTCAATTCTCTAAATGACATTGGGGATCTTGGTTTACCCATAAAACATGAGATAACAAATACTGAACTTCGTTCATCTGTTCTTGTTAGGTACTGGTTGAGTTTTGATTCATCGTGATCCCATATGATGGAGTAAAACTGAATCATAAAGTTTTCTAGGCCATAATCTTTATGAGAACAGATTATCATGTTTGTCTCCTACAGAGCCTTCAACCAAAAAAACAAACTCACTGCTACCAAGTTGGATTTGACAAATAGAGACCCCTTCTTGGGCTTCTGAGATGGTATCACTGTGGAAGTAGATTGCCCACTCTTGCTTTCAAGGAGTGACAGTGAGTTTGAACTACCAGCCTTCTGTTTAGCAGTCAAATGCCTTAAGTACCATGGCACCAATGTGGGCTAAAAATTAATCCTTATTTTCATTGAAATAACTATTAGTTTTGTCTGTTATATTAAAAGCTTAAATTTCAATATTCTTAAAGAAGATCTGAGGAAGAAAATGATAAATTATCCTGAAAATCAATCTACCTCTATGACAATGTTTATTTGAGAACAAGGATTTTTGTTCATGTTTGTCAAATTGCCTAAAAAATTGTCCAACTGTCCATTGAATTTAGGATTACAGGATTTGAATTTTTAAATACGTTATTTAAGTTAGGGTATGTGGTAGTTAAGGTTATGTGTCAACTTGGCTGGGCCTGGTTGAGTGGCTGGGCAGCTGGATGTAATTATTCTCCATGGTGAGATTGATAATTAACTCCATGGTGGAATCTACTGGAGCAGTTGAGTACCTGCTTCAGAGAGTGGTGTGCTTCTAGTATATCAGAAGAAACTTTGAGGAAGATTGCTAGCTTTTTGACATGCTTGAACCCTGCAAGTAGCCAAGTCATTGTTCAGCAGCCTGCTATGCTGTCAATCTTGGGACTTTTTCTGGACTTGAATTAGTGGCCTGTCATGTTGTTTGGTAATATCAGGATTATGCCTTTTGTTGACCTTGGGTTTGCCAGCTTTAGCAGCCAGCAGCTGCCTGAGTGAAGAAAAGCCTCCAGCTTCAGTGGGCTGGGAACAGGAGGCAGAGCTGAAACCCAAGGTTGAGGGGCTTTCACTTAGCCCCTAGAACCTAGTGCTTTGAATTCAGACTTCTAGCCTCCAAAATTATAAGAGATTAAACTGTTGTTGGCACGAGGTAACCAAAACAGGGTATATTTTTATAAAAAATATATATATACATAGGATGTGTGCAAATATATAAATAATAATGAGTTATTAATTATTCAAGAATACATTTGCATATTCTCACAGAAATCTACTAAACTAAACTTAAATTCATTAAAATGCATAAAATGACCTTATACTTTTGGAAATACTACAGAGCTCTTAGAATACAGATGACTTACTGTGTTCCTGAGATAGTCCTTTGTTACAATCATGATTAAATACCAATTATAGTAGCAAAATATATTTTTAATTCCTTTGCTTAGGTAACTTCTTAGATTTTAGGTCAATCTAGTAATTGGTTGTTTATGTTAAATCCAACAAAATATTGTAAGGAAGTACTTGTTGCAAATATGGATTAGAGATTTCTAGAAGGCAGAATCCATAGAATATGGGAAATCATATTTTAAATACTTTTAAAAATATATTTTTTGCACAGTCTTTAAGCAACGTACATAGAAACGCAAGGAGTTTACTGAATTGTTTCCACTATAAAACCAAAGAAAGAAATACCCAAATCTATTACCATTGAGTTGATTCTGACTCATAGTAACACTTTAGGACAGATTAGAAAGGGTTCAATCTTGGTGGAAGTAAACTGCCTTATCTTTCTCCAATGAAGGAGTTGATGAGTTTGATGAGGTTTTTCTCCCTTTTATTTGGGAGATTGAACTTGACTTCATCTGTTCCTTCAAATTCTAATTTAGTGATACATTATACCTTGAAATAAACACAAATGAAGTGTTTTTGCATTATGAATTTTTAAAAAATTAGATGAAACACTGAACATATCTTCAGGGAAAAAATACACAGAATATGTCATCAGAGTATTAATTTGTATTCAAATAATCTCCACACTCCCTCAAATCAAAGTCATACCATATCTTTAACTAACATTAACCTCTGTTGTTGTATTTGTTACTATGTGCTGTGGAGTCGACCCAACTCATAGGAACCCCTCCTTGGGTTTCCAAGGTGGTATCACTACCAAAGTAGATTGCCCTACCTTCCTTCTGAGGAGTGGCTGGTGGATTTGAACCACCAGCCTTCTGGTTAGCAGTCATGTGCCTTAGGCATTTACCTCTAGTTAAACTTATAGCTTCCTTTGCAATCACGAAAAAAAAAAAGTAAGATTTAAATACACGCAAAAAAAAGAAAAGATCATTTACATGATGAGTGACAAGCTGCAAATATGGTTTAAACAAATTTTAACACTTTTAAATGTGATTTTACATATAATTATGAGATGAGAGAATATGCATCTTTTTTTTTTTAATAATCAAATACAATTAATGTGCTTAGATATCACTTGTCTGTTTATCAGGAGATACATTTTTCATGTAGAAAAGCTTTCCTTTTCCATAGGAAGTTGTGCTTCATTTGAAAAAAAAAAAAAAAAAATTTCCTGACCCTATTTTCGCTGGATTGCTTTCTCTACAAATAGCAAAGGTCTAGTTATTATTAGCAGTGCCCAATAGACCTACAGGTGAAAAGATTATTGACTATGGCATATATTTTGTTAGGAAAAGGCACTAGAGAGAAAAATACAGCTGCAGGGTTATTATAAAAATATGGTTTTGCTTAAAGGTAAATTGTAAGGAAATTTCTTCTCTATTTTAATTAGGTAATCTTGAGCCTACTTTATGTGCAGAACACTTCAAACGGTGAGAAAATCAAGAGTAATTTAGCAACTAATAGTTTTTAAAATAACCTTTTAAGATATTTTTGTTGGTCTCTTGAAGTTCAACCAGCTGGTTTGCAATCACAGATATGCTGTAGAGCATATCATTCTGGGACAGCTGAATTACTAGAAACTTTAGTGGACTAGAATCAAAAGCTGACAAGGGGCTCAACTTAGAAGATAAAGAAAGTAAAATAGGGTTGTGAAAAGTTTTATTTGAGATCATTTCCTTATCTCCCAAAGACTGAATAAAACTTTTGAAATATCAGCAATCCAGAACAATTCACTTTCCTCTGACCTGAACTTCTATAAGCCAACTGTTATAGTTCAATACTTAGATTTGCTGGGAACAAAGAAAAAAGAAGAAGAAGAAAAAGAAAGAAAAAGTTGGTTTATTATATCAGGTAAAACAAACTCTTATGTAGTCAGATCAACAAATTGCATTGCTCGTTATACTTTTATGCAAATAGTGCATGCCTTTTGTGTTTGTTTACCAACTGCTTCTTCTTCCTGGAAGGTATTTCCATAAGTGCTGCTACGACATTTTCTCTTTTTACATGTTGCTATATTCAAATGTGCTTTTAAATAGAGGATTTTAACATCATATAAATCAAAATTTTGTAATAATTAAAATGTACATATAATTAACATTACATAACATATCAAAACAATTTGTATCTATATTACTATAATATTTATTATATTCAGAATTTGACTAAAATCTGATGTATAATAACCATGGCCACCAAGGTGATTCCAACTCATGATGGTGTCATGTATTACAGAGTAGAACTATTTCATAGGATTTTTCTGGCTGAAACATTTAAGGAAAGCAGAAGAGCTTTCATCTATGGATGGCACTGCTGAGTAGGTTCAAATTTCTAGCTTTTAAGTTTATAATAAAACAAAAACAATCTTGACTCTGTCAAGGGGATTCTGATTCATCATAATCCTGTAGAACTGAGTACAACTGCTCCATAAGGTTTCCATGGCCATAACCTTGACAAAAGTAGACTGCCACATCTTTCTCCCATTCAGTTACTGATGCATTCACACTGCCCAATTTTCACTTTGGAGCCAAAAGCTTTACCTACTCTGCAGCCAAAACTGCTTTTTAAGTTAGTCCAAACCAATGTATTGCCATTGAGTAGATTTCAACTCATAGCATGCCCCATTGGGTTTCCAAGGCTATAAGTCTTTATGGAAATAAACAGTCTTATCTTCGTTCTGCAGAACAGCTGATAGATTTAAACTAATGGCCTTCTGGTTAGTGGTCTAATGCCTTATCCATTATGCCACCAGAGTTCTTTCGTTAGGATCTATTTAAAAAGGAGATGATACTTTTCAGTGGGTGCACAGAAAATATGTATGGGAGAGAAATAAATCTGGAGGCATACCTAGAATAACTACTAACTTAAAAGTAGTCAAGTGCAAATCATACAGTCCTTAATCTACTCAGTTACATCATAAAATTTAATGCTAGTATATGACAGATAAATTAAAAAACACTAGGTATGCCTCCAGATTTATTTTTCTCCAATATATATTTTCTGTGAACCCACTGAAAATATTATCTCCTTTTTAAATGGATCCACCTTTCCCTTATTTAAAATAAATCTCTTGCTTTCTTTTTTATTTCACTTTTTTTTCAATGTTTTCAAGCACATTCTCTCTAAATCCTCTTTATATAAATTTACTCAAACCTTCCTGATACCAGAAAAAAAAAAACAAAATAAAGCTCTCACTTACTACTGGTATGACCCCTTGCAGTGTAGCAAATTACCCGGTATGGCTTTTCTAGCGATAAGTCTTTGGAAACTCTATGGTGGAATTTGCCATGAGCAATTGAGGAGCTCCTGATTGTTAAAGTTACCTACCTAGGGTATTTCTGTTGAGAGGAGCACAAAGCAATATTCAGGGAAGTTCACTCTCTCTCAGGTGTTTAAAATTCTAATGTTGGGATTGGTTAGTAAGCCACTTTGCCAGGCTCAAAAAGGAGCCCTCCTAGAGGCAGAAGGAGTCTCTCTGACTTCTGGCTGAGAAAGATGTGCTGCTGAGATAAATGTGTTCCTGAGAGACGCACACTACTGATAAAGAGACACTGAGGAGCATCCACTCCTGAGTGAGGCACCAAGCAATATGCACTGCTGGGAGAGATACTGAAAGAGACTGTTGGCTGAGAAACGGTGGGCTGAGAGAGACTGAGCATTGTTCCTGAAATTGAATTGTAGCCTGATTCTTCCTCAATAAACCCCATAATCTGTGAGTTCTGTGTGGCCACTGCAGTGAGTTATTGAACCCAGAAGAGAGGAGGTGGGTGCTGCAGGAAGAACAGTTGGTGTAGGGGTTGATGAAAGGGATGAAGGGAGGCAGCATGACTGGCCTCACAGGAAGAGGCCTTGGGCTATAGATGGTGATTCTGTTTTCCTCTTGTGAAATTAGGGGAAGTCAGAATATGTGGCCTCCCTGCTTCCTTGGCACCCCTCTAAGTTTTGGTATCACTTCTTTTTTTCTATGCTAATAATCTATACCCTATGTACTCATTTAACTTCCATCACTTCTTTACTCACTAAAATACTATCTCAGTGCTGTAAATCTACTGAACTTCCTTTCATTAATACACTTCTGTTACTCAAATTTTTCAATTTAGTAGTAATTTATATTGTTCAGTATTGCTCCTTCTCCTCAGAATTCTTGTTTCTCTTGACTTCCTTCTTACTTCCTTCCTACTTCTCTGGCTAATTCTTCTCAATTTTAATTAATTAATTTATTAATGGCATGTCTTCCACTGAAGGATTCAATATTGATTTCCCCAAGTGGTTCGATCCTTATCTCATGCCTTTTCTGTCTGCACTTGGGACAAATTACCTAATAAACTCCTTGATGCTTAAAGCATCAACAAAACTGTGGCACCAGTTGCACAAACTAAAGACTCATAGATGGCAAGCAGGCAAGATATAAGAGCTGCAGAGGAAGGAGCCTGGCAGGGCACTCAATGAACAGATTGAAGTTCCAGTTCACTAGAATTTGTCAGCTGTAAATAAATTCAAACAGGGTGCCTATACAGAAAGTTGTTTACACTATTGAACTCCTACAACTTCAACTTCTATCACTGACACCTGTCTATAACAGACATCTCCTTACCAACCCTGTGCAATGAAAAGTCCTTATTTTATTATTATTTTTTTTTTCTAATAAACAAGAGGTGGGGGTGGGCCATTGAGTCTAACTCTTGCAACATTCACCCAATATGCAACTGGATCCAAAAAGAGTGGCTACTGGACAAGGACAGACCATATTAATGGATAACAGGTCTCTGATTGTTTTCAGAGAACTATCTTGTATTCTATATCTATTAATCTAGCAACTGCAGTAAGAAGGGTCAGCAATACTTTTTGCCATGATACAAACACAAACATATGTTCTTATGCAAATTTTGGGAAACAACTAAGGAGAACTCCAGTCCCAGATGATGCAAAAAAGCAAGGGAACTCAAATAAGTCAACCATTGCAATGAATCCAAATGTGTTTTTATGTCAACTTGTCTGGGCCTGGTTGAGTGGCTGGACAGCTTGTAGTAATTATTCCCCATGATGAGACTGGCAATCAACTCCATGGTGGGATCTACCACAAGCAGCTGAGTAGCTGCCTTTGGGATGTGGACTTTCCTGTACATAAGGCGAAGTTTTGAGAATGATCTCTAGCCTATGGCACACTTGGACCCTGCATATAGCCCTGTCATTGCTCAGCAGCCTGCTATGCTCTGTCAACCTTGGAACTTACAACGGACTTAACGGCCTGCCATGTGGTTTGTTAAAATCAGGACTGTGCCTTTTTACTTGCCAACCTTGGGGCCTCTCAGCCTCAGCAACCAGCAGCTGTCTGAGTGAAGAAACACCTCTAGCTCCATTAGGCCAGGTGCAGGAGGCAGAGCTGGATCCCAAGGTTGAGAGGCTTTCACCTAGCCCCTAGAGCTTGGCACTTTGAACTTGGACTTAAAGCCTCCAAGCTGTAAGAATAAACTCCTGTGTATTAAGGCTATCCCACTTGCGGTATATTCTTGTCAGAGCAGCACTAGGTAACCAGAACACCAAACAAGTTACTTTTTAACTGGATAGCATTTATGTACAGAATTATGTCTTAAGTTTTGTAATTAATATTTATAACTTTATTTTTTAAAAATAGTTGGCATACATGTTGATGCAACCTAACATATGTTTTAATAACATAGTAACATAAGTATTATTTTAATATTATACTAACAATAAACATTAAAAAATATTGGTATTATTATTATTTATTTGCTTTGAAAAGTTTTGATTTATGTATCAAGAGAGTTTCCTTTCTTCTGTTGCACAGGACAAAGAGACTGATATTATGCTATATGTGCTGATAAATGAGGAATTAGACACATTAAAAGAACATAAAATTTAGTACTTAACTATATGCAAAATGCATTTGTTTTGTAACAATGCATTTTTTTTTTCTAAATTCATCTTTGAAAAAAGCAACAAACGACACCAGAACAATACATTTGCATTTTATCAGAATATTTATATACCCCCATATAGCTAAAGTGAGTGGGAAAAGTGATGAAATAAAAGAGCTGAGCAGAAAATTACAAATGGCAGCTTGAAAAGAAAAAAAATAAATAAATTATTGCAATGAAATATGCAAAGACCTTGAGTTAAAAATACAAAGTGGAAGAACACACTTGACATTTCTCAAGATGAAAGACCTGAGGAAAAAAAAAATTAAACTTCAAGTTTCAAGATTGAAGCACTTTAAGGGCAAAATATTGATTGATGCAGGAAGCATAGAAAGAAGATGAAAGGAATACATAGTGAGTCACTGTACCAAAAAGAATAGGTGGACATTCAACTATTTGAGAGGGTAGTATATGATCAAGCTAGTGCAGTGATATTGAGGAAGGAAGTACAAGATGCGCTGATGGAATTGGCAAAAAAATATGATTCCAGGAGTTGATAGAATATCTTTTGAGATGTTTCAACAAACGGAGCAATGCTAAATGTGCTTATTTGTTATGCCAAGAAATTTGGAAGGCAGCTACTTGGAAGGGATCCATTTGTATGCCCGTTCCAAAGAAAGGTAATGCAACAGAATGTGCAAAGTATTGAACAGTACCATTAATATCACACACAAGTAAATTTTTCCTGAAGATGATTCAAAAATGGTTGCAGCGGTATATTGACTAGGACTTACAAGAACTTCAGGCTGGATTCAGAAGAGGACATGGTATGAAGGATGTCATTGCAGATGTCAGATGGACCTTGGCTGAAAGCAGAGAATACTTTTTTTTTAAAGATTCCAACCCACCAGCCACTCCTTGGAAGGAAGACTGGGCAATCTACTTCTGTAGAGATACTGCCTTGGAAACCCAAAGAGGGGTCACTACGAGTCAGAATTGACTCGATGGCAGTATGTTTTATTGAGTATGCAAAGGCATTAACTGTGTGTATCATAACACATTATGGATAACATTGTGAAGAATGAGAATCCCAGAACACTTAATTGTGCTCAGGAAGAACCTGGACATAGACCAAGAGGCTCTCATTTAAACAGAACAATGCAGTTCTGCCTAGTTTAAAATCAAGAAGAGAGTGAATCAAGGTTGCATTCTTTTACCATATTTACTCAATCTGTATGCTGACAAATACTCCAAGAAGCTATATTATATGAAGAAGAATGTGATATCAGAATTGGAGGAAGACTCAGTAACCAACTGTGATATTCATGACACAATCTTGCTTGCTGAAAGTGAAGATGACTTGAAGCATTTACCAATGAAGGTCAAAGACTACAGTCTTCAGTATGGATTGCACCTCAGCATAAAGAAAACAAAACTCCTCGCAGCTGGACTAAACAGCAACATCACTATAAACAGAGAAAAGATTGAAGTTATTGAAGATTTAATTGTACTTGGATCCACAATCAACACCCATGAAAGCAGCAGTAAAAAAAATAAGACATCTTATTGCACTGGGCAAATCCATTTCTAAAGACCTCCTTAATGTGAAGGGAACAAAGATACTACTTTGAAACTAAAGTGCACATAATCCAAGCCACGGTATTTTTCAGTAGCTTCCTATGCATGTGAAAGCTGGATAATGAATAAGGAAAACTGAAGAAGAGTTGATGCCTTTGAATTATGGTGTTGGAGCAGAACACTGAAAATGCCATGGGCTGCAAGATGAATGAACAGATCTGTCCTAGAATAAGTGCAGCCAGAATGCTTTTTGAAAGCCAGAATGGTCAGATTGTGTCATACCTACTTTGGCCGTATTGTAAGAAAGGAACAGTCCCTGAAAAAAGATATGATGCTTGATAAAGTAGAGGGTCAGCAAAAAGCAGGAAGACTCTCAATGAGAAGGTCTGACACCATGACTGCAACAATGGGCTCATGCATAGCTAGGATTGTGAGGATGGCACAGGACTAAACAGCATTTTGTTATGTTGTACATAGTGTTGCTATGGGATGGAGCCAAGTCTATGACACCTAATAATAGCAACAACATAAGGAAACTGAATAACTCACCAAGGGAATAATTTAAATAAATATTTACATAATACAAATTTAGTAAATGTGTTTTATTTTCCATTTACTTTCAGATTGACTAGGAGCCCTGGTGGCATAGTACCTAAGATATTTGACTGCTAACCAGAAGGTTGGTGGTTCAAACCTACCAGCCACTCCTTGGAAGGAAGGTTGGGCAATCTACTTCTGTGGTGATACTGCCTCGGAAACCCAGGGGGGGTTGCTATGAGTTGGGTCTGATTCAACAGCAGTGTGTTTGTTTTGTTTTTATTTTCAGATTGACTTTCTTTTAAATCAGTACTGTTATGACTCACAAAACAAAATTATTCATTAAGAAATAGTGGCACTGTTACATCAATTATGTGAGTTGAATAATTCTACAGAGAAAGAAAATGTACATTATATACATTTTGTATATGATAACTACTATATTTTTCTTTCTCATTTTAGACCCATTGTATATAGTTGCACTTTCAGTTCTCTTTTTCAAACTATAGAAAAATGCACCAGTGGCACTATACTTATGTGACTTATGAAAATATCTGGTCTTGTAAAAAGTGAATCAAAACTCTTCTTCAGATTGAACATACCCTTGTATTAATATCATGCCTTTGTGTTCACTCTTGCCCCCAATGGGTATCTCCAAAATCTGATGAATTGTGGAGACACAGCATCAAGAAGAGAAAATGAGTGTGTATGTTTTTAAGTATTATTTCTAGATGAAAAACCCTTATGGAGATCTGTAAAGGGTCTGCCAACAAGCATGATGTGAAAAAAGAATCAAATTATTTCCAATTGCCATGTAAATACTATGTCTTTTGTATATCTCAGATCTGAAGAACTAAATTACATGTTCTTAATATTGTTTTCACTTACTAATTTTCAAATAAAAATTTCTCTTTTAATGCCCAAAGTATGAATTCATATTTTATTTTGTAAATTTTACTTGTTTTATAAATTTTATTTATTTTCAAATGTTCAATTTGCTGCAGTAGTATCAAATATAAAAAATGGCATAATTTTACAGTCAGGTTACATAAAACAGCAACAGCTAAATGAAAGTTTGTAAAAAGTTAAAAGTAAAGGATTTGTAAAACAATTCCAGGGAGTTCTGGTAGAGCAGTAGTGAAAGCATTCAGCTGCTAGCCAAAATGTTGGAAGTTGAACACATCAGCTTCTCCATGGAAGAAAGATGGAGAAATTTGCTTCCAAAAATATTAAAAGCCTTGGAAACAATATAGTGCACTTCTTTGTCCTACAGCATCACTATGAGTCAGAATAGACTTGATCACAGATGAGTTGGGTTTTGGGTTAAAGATAATTTCAAAATTAACTTCCAAAGCATAATGAATCAGAAGAGATTCTTCTACTGAATGTTCAAGTTTAATGGGTGCAAAGTGTTGTACTAGTATCACTGGTACACAGAATATTAATATGAATATAATATTGCGATACAATATAACATCCACTCCTTCCTGTAGTGAAATAGTAACAATAGTGTATAAAGTGAAACTATATTAGAGTTTGAAATTGTCACATCTGCAAATGCCAAAAATAAGAGAAATAAAGATCCTGATATATGGAACAAATTTCTTCACATGATGTAAAATAATTTAAATTGTTAGACCAAAAGAAGACAAAGTGATTTTCAACAGTGCAGTGGATCATTTGAAAATTTGTGTTGAAAATGTCTGGATGGTAAAGAGGAAAAAAAACAGAGTTCTGGAGCTAGAATATATTTCAAAGTTGCAAAAATAAGGTGACAACTATAAGAGGGAGTCACAAATTCTTTTCTTTTAACCTCCTTCCTTTCATTTTTGCTCTCCATTTGGACGTTGCTGTTTTATTTAACCTGAATGTAAAATTATGCTACTTTTTATATTTGATTCTATTGTAGCAAATAAATTTGAATAATTGAAAATAAATAAAATTTATAAAATGAGTAAAATTTACCCAAAAAATGCATTCATAATTTTGCCTTTAAAAGAAAAAAAATATTTGAAAATTAATAAGTGAAAACAAACATTAAGAACATGTAATTTAGTTCTTCTCATCTGAGATAAGCAAAAGAAATGGTGTTTATAAGGCAGTTGGAAATAACTATAAGGAAATTATTTATTCTCCATTAATGGCTCTGTATATTGTTTTGTTTGCATAGTATTCAGTCCTAAATCATTTAATTCTCATTTTGCTAGGGATGGATTTAACAATTGGCACAACTCAAATATAATTGACAAAAATGAAAACAGTTCAATTCACTGAGATTCCACAATGTTGTATTTAAACCTAAGACATGGTTTTGGTTCACCTCATGAACTGGAGATAGAAATTAATGAAGACTATTCAGTAGCATAGTGCCTAAGACACTTGACTGCTAACCAGAAGGCTGGCAGTTCAAACCCCCCAGCCACTCCTCGGAGGGAAAACTGGGCAATCTACTTCTGTAGTGATACTTGCCTCGGAAACCCAAGGAGGGGTCGCTATGAGTCGGATCCGACTCGACGGCACATAACAACAACAACAGCATTCAGTGTTGAAAAGCTGTTTTGCAAAAAAAAGGCTGTTGTTGTCATAATAATTGTGGAACATGAGCTGTTTTAAAGGAAGAAATGAAGTGCTTGGTACCCAGAAAATGGACATTTTTTTTTGGTTTTACTTGAACCTGTCACTCAGTTTGATCCATTTTTAAAAGGTCACATCTCAAAATATGGGAACACAAGAAAGAGCAACCCATCATATATCTGTAAAACAACATATGGAGAATTAATAACCATAATAAATAATAAAGTTCAGTTAACTATTTTCAGTGAAATAAGTATAGCCCAATATTTCAGTTTGTCTGTGGATTTCACTCCTGACTTTTTTCATAAGTATTGTTTTAAGATACATATCTCCAACAAATAGAAATCCTGTCAAATGATTTATCACATTTACTAGTTTAAAAAGTCATATCAATAAAGAAATTACAAATCAAGTACCTCCCTATTTATGCAGTTTGCAAAATTGATTTTTCTAACTCCAGACATATGACAAGGTTAGCAACAAGTCAGAGTATTATAAATGCATGCAACAGAAAAAAAATAAGAATGTAATGAATATGCCATTTTCATATCATGTGTTGCACATTCTTTTAATCTTGTAGCATTAAATCTTGTACATTGTCATCTGAAAGCAGTTATTTTTTCTTTTTTTTTCTGTTCAGTAACTCTACACATTTTTTTTTTTTTTTTTAACTATCTCTAGTAACATGGTGATCTGGGAGGGAAGGTTGGGCAATATACTTCCGTAGTGATACCCCCTCGGAAACCCAAGGAAGGGTCAGTATGAGCCAGATCTGACCTGAGGCCAGTGCCATTTTGTTTTGTTGTAGTAACATGATAGACAGTTCTTAAAACATATTTAGGCAACGATGTAATATTAAAATACCTTTCTAATACACATTGGAAAGTTCATGCTGTAGCAATGAATGAAATTCTAAAATGGTACACTCTGATTCTAAATGCCTTAGAAAATATTGATGAAGACAAGACACAAAAAGGAGATACCAAAAGAGAGAGTAAAAACAACATACAAACAGTAGAGTGTTTTGGTTGTGTGTAATAATATATTGCAGCATTTTCATAGGATGATTTAAACTCCAAGATTCAGGAATAAATTTAAAGACATGCATGTCTCTACCAGTAATTAACAAGGTATTTACATAATTCTAGAGAAAATTTTGAAAACACAGCAAAATGCATACTACCAAGTACTAATTATCAAACGGTTTACTGTCATAGAAGCATTAGAGAGAAATAAGTAAATGATAGAAGTGCTCCAGAAATACTGAGTGCCAAAGATCATTTTTATGAAACCACATCCTACACCATCATTAACACACTTGAATTTTGCATCAAAGGAAAGGGGAAATATATGAAGTTCTTAAAAATGGATTTTCCTTCTTAAATAATGTACATATTCTTGATGAAGTATGTTCAAAGGCATCCAAAAAATGAGTTCAGACTTATCCTGAAGACTTAGTACAAACATTTATGGAGATGTATGATGTTTTCATTATTACATGAGAAAGAAGTTTACAGAGGCAGGAAAGACAAATTTTTTTCAGGTAGGTAGGTACAATCCCATAATAGAAAATAAAATACAACATATATTTCCCAATGCTGGAATTGCTTTATACATATTCCTAACTTTAATGATTACAAACAGCACAACAGAATGATCATTTTCATCCCTAATTGAACTCAAAAACCCTCAGCATACAATATGATACAAGAAATACTGATTTATTATTCTTAGTATGTATGGAAATAGATACTGTTCAGCAGCTTAATTGTGACAAAATCCTTAAAGAATTTATAAAAGCAAAGAATAGAAAAACAAGTTTTTTGTTATAACATGTTAGAGATGAAAGAAGGAGCTCTGGTGATACAGTGGCTAAGGAATTTGGCTGGTACCAAAAGTTTGGTGGTTTGAACACACCAGCTGCTCTGAGGAAAAAAGATGGGGCAGGCTGCTTCTCTAAAGATTTACAGGTGTGGGAATGAGGATGTCTCTGAGTTTGAATTGACTCAATGGCAGTGAGTTTGGTTTGGTTTTTGAAAGGTGAAAGACTATCTACAAATAAAAGAATGTGTTGTAATCACATTAAATTTTCTTTTATGACATCTTTTTAGTTTCTCATTTATAATTATGGTATTTATTATAAAACATGTATCAAAATTGAAGTATAAGCCATAAATTGGTGAAAACATTTTATTATTATTGTTATTATTATGGGAGATGAACAGAATTTTATATTGACTGTTGAAATAACTAAATTCATGGAGTCATTCTGTCTGCAAACTGGTCTAGCAGGAGAAAAAAGTAATATTTAATTCTCTGAAAATACCAGAAATAGATATTGTAGCCCATTAACCTGAGCTGGACCACAAAAGAACTGGCAAAGTGTTGTGATCATTGGATTGCCTTCAGTCTATGAAATTTCACTCTTGTACTTGGGGTGAGGACAAACTTACCGAAATCATATACTTGAAGTGGGAAAAAAATAAAATGAACACTGAGAAAGGTAACAAGAAAATCTCAGTATGCTCCACGACTCAGCACAATGCCTGGATTTTTAAGGGATAATCATTCTGGTTATACTAAATACGTGAAAATTTATGTTAATATGCTGTTGTTGTTATGTGCCATCGAGTCGGATCCAACTCACAGTGACCCCTCCTTGGGTTTCCAAGGCAGTATCACTACAGATTAGATTGCCCCATCTTCCTTCCAAGGAGTGGCTGGTGGGTTTGAACTGCCATCCTTCTGGTTAGCAGTCAAGTGCCTTAGGCACTAATAATGATAATATATCATTGTACAACATTTGTTTTCTATATGTCTTACATATAGTAATAAAAACACCCTATGAGCTAGTTATCATTATTATTCTCATTTCATCGCTGAGGCTACTGAGGCACAGATGTTGTTGTTGTTAGGTGCCATCAAGTCAGTTCTTATAAAAACCTTATTCACAGCATAATGAAATGTGTAGTGGATGCGGAGTACTAATATTTTACTATATACCATATATTTTACAAAAAAAAAAAAAATCCACATATTCTATCATAAAGAAATGAAGGAAAGACTTCCCTAACCTGTGCTCTGAGCCTATTGTTATAGCCACTGTATCAATCCAGTCAATCCATCTTGTTGAGGATCTTCCTTTTTTTTTTTTTGCTGATCCCATTCTCTACTAAGCATGATATTATTCTCCAGGGACTGGTTCCTCCTGATAACATGTCCAAAATACATGACACACATTTTCTCCACCCTTGCTTCTAAGGAGCATTCTGGCTGTACTTCTTTCAAGACAAAATTTCTGTTCTTCTTGCAGTCCATGGTATATTCAATATTCTTTGCTAACACTGTAACTCAAATGTATCAGATAACTTAGGGTATTTTCCCAGAACTCACAATGCTGAAAAAACAAAGACAGTTTACAACTCAGGCAGTAGGGTCCATGACTACAAAGCCTCCTCTTAAAAAGGAAAGAAAACAGACAAACCTTTACTGATTTTATAGAGTAAAAATTGAAGGTCATACTTTGCCCATATTTAATCTCAATCTTCTCTCAAGACATCAGCTGTTTCTAAATAAGGAAATGGTTAAATGAAATATAATATAACCATCATGCTATAAACAAAAAACAAACTCAACTGACATCGAGTCTTTTTCAACTCATAGTAACCCAATTGAGTTTCCAAGGCTATAGATCTTTGGGGAACAGACTGCTTCATCTTTTTTCCACAGAGTAGCTGGTGAGGTAGACCACTGACTTTTTGGTTAGTAGCCAAGTGCCTTAACCTCTGCACCACCTGAGCTGCTATACCATGGAACCACTATGGAACCACTGCAATCAATGATGTAAAGGTATATGTATTGAGATGAGGATATGATAGGCTTTTCCATTATTTGTAGTTCATTCATAAATACCCATTCCATTGTTGTTTAGTCAAATATGACTCATTGTGACTTTTTAAGATGAGGGGAACTGTCCCATAATATTTCCAAGGCTGTCAATCTGTACAGATGCAGACTACCCATCTTTGTCCCACAGAACAGTTGGGGATTTGAACTGCAGACCTTTGGAACTGCAGACAGCTGTGTAATCACTACACCACCAAGGCTCCTTTATTAATAAATAAAAAGCTAAATATCTATCACAAGATCAGGGTTCTCTTATAGTCAAATTTTGATCAGTGTTTACTATAGAGTTATAATCAATAAATTAATTTTTAATTTAGTGATCACTTCTATTACAAGGGGAAATAATTACTGCACTGTGATGCATTTATTTGACAAATCACAGGCATCAAACAAATGCAAATGAATATATTTAACAAGCATTTATATAATGCTTTATATATCTAGGCACTACTCTGAGTGTTTTGTAAACATTAGCTCATTTACTTTTTACAATAAGCCCATGAGTTAAATGCTGGCTTTAGGGACAAGGAAGTGAAGTCAACAGGATATTAAATAACTACAACAGCAACAGAGCTGGCCCAGTGGCACAACCAGAAATCGAACCTGTAATTTATTGTTCTAGAATCCATGCTTTTGGCCACATTACCATGTTGCTTTTCAGTTTGGTTAAAATATATTCATTTATATATCTCAGCTCCCTTATTTATTAAATGAGGGAGTTCATTAGTATTTTGTTTAAGATTCCATCTATTTCTATAATTCTAAAACTGGACTCCTAGTTTTCATTTAAATTAATACATGATAATCTGTTTCGTGGAAGATATGTTGCAAACATTATCCATGTGATTCCTTTTTAGGCTCTTTTAAATCCATCCTTTTCTGGATGTAACTGAGACTAGATCACACTTCAGAAGGAACATGGTATATCCCACTCATACTCTTTCAGGTTTGAGAGAACCAGAGAGGCCAGAATCCCATCCTTAAGTACAGAGCGGGGTAGTAGATAGCATCATAAGAAACCAGCCTGTCAGGTTGAGCCAGTCCAAACACATAGCCTCCCATCTGAAGAGAGCCCTCTTTCCCATTCCCACATGTCTGGGCACCTTCCCTGGGCTAAGGTCAGGTGGCTCCAGGGCCCTCTTGAGCCCTCACCTGCCACAAAGCAACACAGGTTAAGTATAACCTATGCACAAAGCCACAGCCTGTGGAGTTGTTTTTAATTTTCAAATTTAACCATTTTCATCATTGGTCCCTAGAGGTGTGCAAAGTGCTCATTAGCCTCTATAGACCCAAAGCTTCTCTTTGCCATTTGTGATTTCCTTGTCACTCTTCATAGAAAGTTATAGCCTAGTATCCCCAGTCTTTGTTCCCTTGCAGCTGCCTCGTCAGGACACTGTGGCCTTCTCCCTGCTGTCCAGGCACGCCATTTCCAAGGGCAGGAGGAGCAGTCTCCTGAAGACCATCTTTTCTGTGACTATCTTAGGTAACACCTAGCCCCAACCACCTTTCCACACAACAACTACCTATCCCTGACCTGCTGCATGGTCCAGAGTTGGAGACCTAATTTGTTTGTTATTTATGACCCTCTTTAAAGAAAATAGGAGGCGGGGCAAGATGGCGAACTAGGCAGAAGGATTCCACAGACCCTCTTCAACAAAGAAAAGGGAAACCAGTTAACACAGACACAGAAGATAATCTTGGACCCCTGAGCCTTGAAG
>NW_006922262.1:187677-193749 GCF_000298275.1 Orycteropus afer afer | reverse complement strand
TTGCTTGGTTCTACAATTGATGCCAACGGAAGGAGCAGTCAGGACATTAGATGACGTGTAGCATTGGGAAAGTCAACTGCGAAGGAACTGTTTCAAGTTCTGAGGAGCAAGGATATCTGCTAAAAGAACTAACAGATCTGTGCTGGAGGAAGTGCAGCAAGAATGCTCCTTGGAAGCGAGAATGGCCAGACTTCATCTCACCTATGTTGGTCATTTTGTCAGAAGGGACCATTCCCTGGAGAAGGATGTCATGCTTGGTAGGGTGGAAGTTCGACGAAAGAGGGGGAGGCCTTCAACGAGTGGATTGATATGGTGGCTGCAATGATGAGCTCAAGTATAGCAGGAATTGTGGGGCTGGCGAGGGATAGGGCAGTGTTTCGTTCTGCTGTGCATGGGGTCGCTATGAGTCGGAAACGTCTCAACGACACTTAACAACAACAACAACAACATCGGATCACCTTTCTTTGTAATTGGAACAAATATGGATCACTTGTAGTCATTGATCAACTAGTTGTCTTCCAGATTTCATGGTATAAACAAATGAATTAATCCACTGTTGAGTGTGTTAGTGGAAACATCTCAATTGATGTTCCATCTGTCCTGGACTTTATTTTTCACCAGTGACTTCTTCCTTTAGCACCATTTGTTCTTGATCATAAGCTACCTCCTGAAATAGCTGAACATCAGCCACATCTTTTTGATACAGTTATCATCTGTGTGTTCCTTCCATCTGTGTTTGTTTGTTGTCTAGGTCATCCAATTTTTTCCCCATACCAAAAAAACCAAACTCACTGCCATTGAGTTTGACTCATAGTGACCCCTCCTTGGGTTTCCTAGGCAGTACTTCTACAGTTGTAGTCTACCCAGTCTTCCTTCCAAGGAGTGGCTGATGGGTTTGAACTGCCAGCCTTCTTGTTAGCAGTCAAATGCCTTAGACACTATGCCAACAGTCTTCAATATTGGAACTTGAGGCTTGATTTTTTTTCCCCCTCATTTATTTCAACTTGAGATATGCCATGTATGTTCTTCCCTTTCTAAACTGGAGATTGGCAATGACAGGTCTTTTTAAATATCCTTGTGAAACTTTACTTTGTCTTCCTAAAATCACCTTTTGAAATGTTTTGTTTAGTTCTTTAATTCATCATTTTTTCCCTTTGCTTTAATAATTCTAAGTTCAGGAGCAAGTTTCAGAATCTCTTCTGACATTCACTTGAGACACCTTTTCTTATTTTCTGTCTTTTTTGTTAGCTTTTAGATTATTTATGTCTTCCCATAATTATTCTGGTCTTTGGTTATTAATTAGTGGTTAATGTTTCAAATCTGTTGACATAGTCTCTAAAATATATTAAATGTATATATTAATATATATATTTAGAATATATTAAATGACACACATTGGCTCTCATGTTTATGTTTTAATGTTCTTCAGCTTTAACTTGAACGTGGTGGTGCATAATTGATGGTCTATTCCACAGTTAGCTCCTGGCCATGTTCTAACTGATAATACCGAGCTTCTCCATCATCTATTTCCAAAGATTTTGTCTGTATGATTCATGTGTATTCCATTTTGCAAGGTTCATGTGTATAGCTGCCATTTATGTTGCTGAAAATAGATATTTGTAATGATTAAGTCACTGGTCTTGCAAAATTCTATAATTTGATCTTCTTCATTGTTTCTATAGTGAAGCCCATATTTTCCAAACATCAATCTTTTTTTTTTTTTTTAACTTTTGTAATCCCTCCAAGGATGTATTATATGGAACAAATCTGCTGCAAAATGTCTCTGTTAAGTGTTAAAAGCCAAAATTTTCAATTTGAGGACTAAAGTGACCCTGACCAAACTATGGTATTTTCAATCACCTCATATGCATGCAAAAACTGGACAATGACTAAGGAAGATTTAAGAAGAATCATTGCCTTTGAATTATGGTATTTCTGAAGAACATTGATTATAACATGGGCTACCAGAAGAACAAACAGATATGTTTTGGAAGAAGTATAGACAGGATGCTACTTAGAAGCATGGATAGCAAGACATTGTTTTATGTACTTTGGACATGTTTTCAGGAGGGTCTAGTTTCTGGAGAAGGATATCATACATGGTAAATTAGAGGGTCAGTTACAAAGAAAAAGACTCTCAACATGATGAATTGATACAATTTCTGCAACAATGAGCTCAATCATAATAATGATTGTAAAGATGGTGTTGGAACAGGGGTGATTCTGTTGTACAGATGGTCACTATAAGTTGGAATGTACTTGATAATAACTAACAACAATCTTTACAGGAGGAGATCACTGGTTCTTGTCTCCCCTGGAGAGTGTCTAGTGAATTTGAACCTCTGACCTTAGTTTGCCAGTGAAGTGCTTAGCCACTGAGCTACCAGGGTACCTTTTTTTCAGAAAGATAGTGATACTCAAATGCTTGCTAAATAAATGTATAAAGGCAAAAATTTGAAAAGATCTTTTTTTTTTTTTTTAACTTTTTTATAGTATTTCTTTTATTTTCTTTCTCCTGTATTTAGTACTTACAAGAAGCCCTAGTGGTATGAGGGCAGCTAACCAGAAGATTTGCAATTCAAACCCACCAGCTACTCTGTGGAAGGAAGAAGGGCAATCTACTTCTGTAAAGATTTACTGCCTCTAGAAACCCAAGGAGTGCTGCTATGAGTCAGAATTGACTTGCTGGCAGCAAAATTAGTTTCTTTTGTTTTAGTACTTTTATTTAATGAAGTGCTATAAAGAAGAAGATTTTTTTTTTATTTCCACCATGAATTAATAAAACACAATATGATATACAGATGAGTCTCTGTTATAAATAAAGTAGATAATGTGATATTAAGTTGTAGCTTTGTGCTACACTTTTGCTCAAAGATACAATGAATCTTATTTTGATTTTTAACTCTTTTGGTACAAGGTTGTAGAGAATAACTGAGCCCAGTGCCACATACACAAAACAATAGAAAGGTCTTGCAACTACTACTGAAGATAGCTATGTGAAGCCCACAAACCTTAAATATAATGTCTTCAGCTTATCAAGTTGAAAATATCTATATTATTTACTCTTATAAATATCAAGTATGAATGATGAGATTTATTCTTGACAACATTTTGAAGGTATCATTTGAGACTCAGAAACAGAGTATCTTGCTAGAATATCCTCCTTTTGGGAGATTTAGTCAGAACCTCATATACTGATAAATTCAAAGATTGTATTTGGATGCCTGCCTGAGAATTTAAAGATCAAATTATGCTTGTGCTCCAAGAACCTTCTACCTCTGAGCGTGAACAAAGAAAATGATGGATCCATCCAAAGCACAGAGTTTAAGTAAGTTGCTTCTCACACAGTCAACTCTGGAGGGCATATATTTTAGATGTGGGTGCTGGAAAGTTGTTGAAATGTGCAGCAACAGTATCAATGAGGTAGGGCTCTATCACTTTGGAAGAACTAGTCATAGTATGAGAAAGAATGGTGTATTTTGTTGTTGTATGCCATGGAATTGAATCTGACTCTATGAGACACTATAGAAATGCCCCATGCAGTTTCCTAGGTTGAAATATTTACAAAAGTAGATTGAGAGGCCTTTTCTCCCACAGAATGGTTGTTGTGGATTTGAACTGTTGACCTTCTGGTTAGCAGCTGAGGACTCTGAAACACCAGGACTCCTAAAAACAAAACAAAACAAAACAAAAAACAAACTCATTGCCACTAACTCAATTCCAACTCATAGTGACCTGCACTGGGTTTACAAAGCTTTATGGTGCTTTACAAAGCTAAGGGAGACAAACTTGTCCATCAGTTTGTCCTAATGTGGTGACGTGTTGCTATGAGTCTTGAGGCTGTGCCACTGTTGTTTCAAACCCAGTGACGTAGACCTGTTACACAGGTATCAGCCCGGCTTGCATACTGAGACACACTAGGAAGAAGGAGGAGGCCATCCACTTCTCAAATAATTGGCCAGAGAAAACCTTATGAATAGCAGAGAAACACTGTCTGATATATTACTGTGCAAATTTATGAATTGTCCAGAAATATTGTCGAACACAGAGGAGGAAGATGACTCAATTCACTTAGAAAGCTCTCAAAGTATGACTGGGAAAGAGCTACATTATCAGAGTAAAAACAATCTTACTTGTATGGATAAGGTAAAGCTTTCAAGATCTCCATTTGCTGATGTGGCACCACTCAAATTGAGGAGAAACAGCCACAGACATCCATTAATCATCGGAACATGGAATGTGCAAAGTATGAATCTAGGAAAATTGGAAGTTGTCAAAAATGAAATGGAATGCATAAAGATTGATATCCTCGGCATTAGTGAGCTGAAATGGACTGGTTTTGGCCATTTTGAATCAGACAACCATATGATCTACTATGCTGGGAACAACAGTTTAAAGAAGAATGACGTGGCATTCATCATCACAAAGGATGGTTCAAGATCTCTCCTGAAGTACAATCTGTCAGTGATAGGATAATATCCATAAGCCTAGAAGGAAGACCCATTATTCAAATTTATGCCCCAAGCACCAAAGCCAAAGATAAGAAAATTGAAGATTTTTATTAACTTCTGCTGTCTGAAATTGATCAAACTTGCAATCGTGTTGGGTCAATTATCACTGGTGACTGGAATGCAAAAGTTGGAAACGAAGAATCACCGGTAGTTGGAAAATTTGGCCTTGATGACAGAAATAATGCTAGAGCGCTCATGGTAGAATTTTGCAAGACCAACGACTTGTTCATTGCAAACACATTTTTCAGCAACACAAACGGGGGTTGTACATGTGGACTTCACCAGATGAAATGAACAGGAATCAGATTGACCACATCTGTGGCAAGAGGCATTGGAGAAGCTCAATATCTTCAGCCAAAACCAGACCAGAGGCTGATTGTGGAACAGACCATCAACTGCTCATATGCAAGTTCAACTTGAAGTTAAAGACAATTAAAACAAGTCCCAGAGAGCCAAAATATGAACGTGAATATATCCCTCCTGAATTTAGAGATCATTTAAAGAACATATGTGATGTATTGAACACCAACAACTGAAAACCAGAAGAATTGTGAGAGGATATCAAGAACATTGTCCATGAAGAAAGCAAGAGATCACTAAAAAGACGAGAAAAGAAGAGAAGACCAAAATGCATGATAGAAGAGACCCTGAAACTTGCCCTTGAGCAGAGTGTAGCTAAAGCAAATGGAAGAAATAACAAGATAAAAGAGTTGAACAGAAGATTTCAAAGAGCAGTTCTAGAAGAAAAAGCCAATTATTATAATCAATTGTGTAAAGACCTGGAGTTAGAAAACCAAAAGGGAAGAACATGGTCAGCATTTCTGAAGCTGAAAGAAAAAATTTAAGCCTCGAGTTGCAATATTGAAAGATATTGGGCAAAACATTGAATGATGTAAGGAACATCAAAAGAAGATGGAAGGAATACACAGAGTCACTGTACCAAAAGGAACTGGTAGATCTTCATCAATTTCAGGAGGTGACATATGATTTAGAACCAATGGTACTGAAGGAAGAATTCAAAGCTGCAATGAAGGAATTGGTGAGAACAAGGTTCTGGGAATTGATGGAATACACATTGAGATATTTCAACAAACGGATGCTGCACTGGAAGCACTCACTAGGTTATGTCAAGAGATTTGGAAGACAGCTACTTGGCCAACTTACTGAAAAAGATCCATATTTTTACCCATTCCAAAGAAAGGTGATCCCACAGAATGTGGAAATTATTGAACAATATCATTAATATCACATGCAAGTAAGATCTTACTGAAAATAATTAAAAAACTGTTGTAGCAGTATATTGACTGAGCACTTCCAGAGGTACCAGCTGGATTCAGAAGAGGACATGGAACAAGGGATATCGTAGTTGCTGTCAGATGTATCTTGGTGCAAGGCAAAGAATACCAGAAAGATGTTTACTTAGGTTTTATTGACTATGCAAAGGCATTTGATTGTGTGGATCATGACAAATTATGGATAACATTAAGAAGAATGAGAATTCCTGAACACTTGATTGTACTCATGAGGAACCTGTACCTTGACCAGGAGGCTGTCGTTCAAA
>NW_006922262.1:182734-187018 GCF_000298275.1 Orycteropus afer afer | reverse complement strand
AACAACAACAACTATATGCATGTGAGAGCTGGACAATAAATAAGGAAGACTGAAGAAGAATTGATGCTTTTGAGTTGTGGTGCTGGCGAAAAATGCTGAAGGTATCATGAACTGCCAAAACAACTAACAGATCTTCCCTGGAGGAAGTGCAGCCAAGATGCTCCTTGGAAAAGCGAGGATGGTCAGACTTCGTCTCACCTACTTTGGCCATGTTGTCAGAGGGGACCATTCCCTGAAGAAAGATATCACGCTTGGTAAGGTGGAGGGTCGACAAAGAAGGGGAAGACCTTCAACGAGATGGATTGGCATGGTGGTTGCGACAATGAACTCAAGTATAGCAAGGATCGTGGAGCTGGTGCGGGATCCAGTGGTGTTTTGTTCTGTTGTGCATGGGGTCGCTATGAGTCGGAAACGACTAGACGGCACTTAACAACAACAACAACACATCTTTATGGAAGTTGATTGCCTCATTTCTTCCCACAGAGCAGCTGGTGATTTTGAACCACCAACCTTCTAATCAGCAGCCAAATGCCTTACCCACGATACTACCAGTGATCTTTTACGTAGATTATTAAACATATCAATACACCAATAAATGAGATTAACTACCATGTCAATTCCTTTCTAGGACTGAAATTTATCTTTAGTGTTACTTGTATTAACTTGTGTATATAAGAAATTTCTGAAGTCTTTAACAGCATATACCTATATATCTGCTCAGAAGTGGCAAGTCATTGATGGGAATAGACAACTCTGTTTATGTATTCCTCTCCACTTCTTACTTTTCTTACCCCTACTATCTAGCTCACACTTTTCCTTTGTTACTACACAATTTTTTAGATTTTGTTTGCTCAAATGTTCAGTTTTCTCCTAAATTAGTCTTACCAAGATAACTTTTAATGACTATATTACTCACCTTTTCCCTTTCAGCTTTAGATGTGGTCAATAATTGTCTTTTCATGTTTTATTTCACAGTTAATATTCTTGCTAAAGAAAAGCTGACTCGTTCAATATATATTTCAGAGCAAAGACTAACAGTAGACAAAATAAAGGAAAACATGCTTTAAAAGGTAACTATCAAAGGCTCAAGGAAACAGTGACATGCTCTTTCCGAGGAGTTTGAGGGAAAAATTAATATGTCTAATCATGTATATGTACAGACAGATATCTTGTGTACACATGCATTGGATATATGCAGATATTTGTATTTTATATACAAAGTCTTAAAATTTTATACCATTGTTACACAGATTCTTTAAAAAAAAAAAAATTGTGATTTAGGTGAAAGTTTACAGAACAAATTCACTTTCCATATAGTAGCTCACATACACTTTATCTCATGACATTGACTACAACTTCCCACAATGCAACTACTTCCCCTCCCACTTCCTTCCCATAATTACCTCTTCCCTGTGTCCTTCCCTCCCATAGAGTCTTGCCCCCTGAGCTATCTCCCTTCTATTCCTCCATGTTTGATCTCTCCAAGGAGTGTATATCTACCTAATGTAAATGTTCAGCTCATATGCCTGTCTTTTGTTTGGCTAGAAGACACAGGAGTGGGTTCAATCCCAGACCTGAAGGGAAGCTAGGGTACATATTCTCAGTGTTTCAATTGTTATACAAATTCTTACATTAAATGTTATGCAATTTCTTTCATATGGGTACAATCATTTGCAAAGTGTCAAAATCTGAGTCTCAAGTCAATGAAATGACTCATGTTAAGTTTAGAAAACTTACAAATCTTAGAGAAATTAATTGAATGAAACTCATTTATGGTCTGTATTATCCATAGTCTACTACAGAGCCATTCCTCAACTCCAAGGTTCCAAACAGATGGACTTTATGCGATTTAATCGATTTTATTTTTGTATGGTTACTAATCACAAAGTACTGAAGGTTATGAAGTTAAATCATATTTTTTTTCCTATTTATATATGTTATGTTTGTGTAACTGTGGAGACATTAAAAAATGCAATTGCATAGAAAATTTAAATAGAATCACACATTTATATTTGGGAGCTCTGGTGGCATAGTGCCTAAACATTTGACTGCTAACCAGAATACTGGAGGTTCAAACCCACTACTCCTTGGAAGGAAGGTTGGGCAATTTGAACCCAAGGAGGGGTCACTATGAGTCAGATTTGACTTGACGGCAGTGAGTTTGGTTTTTGGGTTTTGATATTTATTTATCCAAGGTAAATAATAATTCATAATTTAGTGTCTTTCCTCCTTATATAGTTAGCTATAGAGAGATGATATAGTCAAGAAAAAAATCATTTCATGAATATACATGTCTACTTTTCCTTAGAGCATAACATTTTAGTGACTTACATGTAGAATCTCACGTAACATATACCATTACAAAAACAAAACAAAAAATCACACGCTGTTAACCCCTTTTAGGTTTAAATAATGACTTTTCATAATACACAAAAAATCCCGATACTATTCTCAAGCTGCTTGGCATTTCTCCCATTATCTCCTCAGAGTGAAAAATTAATTAGAAGAAATTATTATACACACATCTAGGCTTTTTGTTTTGTTTTGTTTTATGAAAACATCGTAAAAGTGGAATTACTGGGTAAAATTCTATGAAATTTCAGAAGTTTTAATGTGTGTTACAAAAATTGCTTTTCCTAAAGTTGCTTGTTATTATCAATCCCATCATTATGATGAAAATCTCTAAACAAGATAACTGTCAACTTTAAAGAGTTCCATCAGCTTTAAAAAAAAAAGTCATAGCTACCATTCTGATGAGATTGTATTAAATATATAATATGTCTTGGAAATATTACATGATTATCATAATTTTCCCATACCCATGAGTAAATATATCTATTTATGTATTCAAGTTTTTTTTTTTTGTTTGTTTTCTTTAAAACAGTGACTATTCTTGTCAGATATATTGACTGTGTATTGTCTGTTCTTCATTCTAAATAATTCTATGCATTCTATGAAGGGGATAAAGTTATTACTGAGATAAGACTGAAAACAGAAATAAGCATATAAAAACAAAAATAAATAAATACAAAGTCATGTTTCTCAGAGAAATTCTCTCATTTCATGCCTAGACTAATAATAGAGTTCATTAGTATATGGATCTTAAGAAATTACTCAAGTTCCTCTAGATCAGAAATGCTGGACAATTACCCTATCATATAAACTAAAACACAAGAGATAAAATGAGATCAGATTTACATTTCTAGAAAATTCTGTAGTCCTATAATTAGTTGCATACTATGCGCCATCTCATACCAGTCTGCAGCAATGAATTTGTGACATTTTCATAAGTTTTCCTAAGCTGTTGTTAAATACACTTATTACTAAAAAATGATCTACACAAAGTTACAATTAAATCCATTACATAAATCAAATTGCAATACCCACACTATCTATTTCACTACACTTTACTCTTATATATACTCTGAAGTTTAATTGTACTTATGTGGTAAATACTTTGTTGGAGCTTGCTATTGCATATCTCTTGTCAACTCTGCATTCAATAACAACATATTAGTAGCTTGAACTTGGCTATGGTGGGAATTTTTACTCCACAGAAATCAAAAATACTACAAATCAAGACACCCTCCACCACAGAGAGCCAGTAGTAGAACATTTAGTAGAACACAACTAGATGTGTACATGTATATACATGCATATATATTACCTAATAAAATTTATAAACATTAAAATTCACTGACAAAAAGAAATACACATTTGGGAAAAACACAATCAGTCAAAAGTTTACTACTGAGGTTAAGAGTATGAAATGGCATAATAAATAAACAACAAATAAACAAAGCCTTGTAAGGATCAACAATGATACTGTGCCATGGCTAACAAGTATGTTGTTGTTGTTATTATGTGCCATCGAGTCGGACCTGACTCATAGCAACCCCTCCTTGGGTTTCCGAGGCTGTATCACTACAGAAGTAGATTGTCCTATCTTCCTTCTGAGAAGTGACTGGTGGTGTTGAACTGCCAGCCTTCTGGTTACCAGTCAAGTGCCTTAGGCACTATGCTACCAGAGGTCCCAAGGATAGTGAAAGAGAGAGAAAAAGAAAAATTTTATCACTGTTAACCTATATCCTACTTTAAATTATAAAACCAATTGTTTAAATGTCAACTTAACACCTTAAAAGCAATTGGAAGGATTGTATCCATAATAATTCTAGTCTAAAATATTTATTTTTTTTCATGCCTTCAGCAAGTTAAGTCTCCAAATAGATCATTGTCCAAAATCCTGAATATTTATTTATTTTCAAATAATTAATATTGATTTTT
>NW_006922262.1:171535-181919 GCF_000298275.1 Orycteropus afer afer | reverse complement strand
TACCATGGACTGCTAAAAGAACTAACAGATCTATCCTGGAGGAAGTGCAGCCAGAATGCTCCTTGGAAGCAAGAATGGCCAGACTTCATCTCACTTATTTTGGTCATGTTGTAAGAAGGGACCATTCCCTGGAGAAGGATGTCATGCTTAGCAGGGTGGAGGGTCGACGAAAGAGGGGGAGGCCTTCAAGGAGATGGATTGATATGGTGGCTGCGATGATGGGCTCAAGTGTAGCAGGGATTGTGGTGCTGGTGCGGGATCAGGCAGCGTTTCGTTCTGCTGTGCATGGGGTCGCTATGAATCGGAAACGACTCTATGGCACTTAAAAACAACAACAACAACAATATATATTAATTTGTTTTTAAATTAAAATTAAAATTAATTTCTGGAGGGCTGAAACTGGTAGTAATGGCTGGGAGGTGGTGGCAGATGGCTTTTTGGAGGGCCAAAACTGGTAGGGGTGCTGGGAAGTGGGAATGGAGCAGCTTGGAACAGCTAAGGGAGATGAATTTGTTTGTCATTTCATCATCTTGTGATGGCTTGTGTGTTGCTGTGAGGCTGGAGGCTGTGCCATCAGTGTTTCAAGTGCCAACAAGGTTACTTATGGTAGACAGGTTTTAACAGAACTTTCAGCCTAAACTAGACTCAGAAGAATGAAGAGGCCATTCACTTCTCAAAGAATTGGCCAGAGAAAACCTTATGAATGGTGGTGAAACACTAATATATTACTGAAAAATAACCCTGAAACATTGTCTGATATAGTGCCAGAGGATGAGCCTCTCAGGTCAGAAAACACTCAAAATATGACTAAGAAAGAGCTGCCTCCTCCAAATAGAGCTGACTTTGATAATGTGGATGATCTAAAGTTTTCAGGACCTCCTTTTGCTGATGTGGCACAACAAGATATGAAGACACAGCTCCAAATATCCATTAATAGTCAGAACATAGAATGTACAAAGTATGAAACTAGGAAAATTGGAAGTTGTCAAAAATGAAATGGAACACATAAAAATTGATATCCTAGGCATTAGTGAGCTGAAATAGACTGGGTTTAGCCATTTTCAATCAGACAACCGTGTGATCTACTCTGCCAGGAATGATAAATTGAAGAGAAATGACATGTCATTCATTAACACAAAGAATGTTTCAAGATCTGTCTGAAGTACAATGCTGTCAGTGACAGAATAATATCCATGCTCCCATGAGGAAGACCAGTTAATATTACTATTATTCAAATTTATGCACCAACCACCAAAGCCAAAGATGAATAAATTGAATATTTTTACCAACTTCTGTAGTCTGAAATTGACCAAACATGCAATCACAATGTGTTAATTATCACTAGTGATTGGAATGCAAAAGTTGGAAACAAAAAAGAATCACTGGTAGTTGGAAAGTAGGTTCTGGGTGATAAAAATTATGCTGAAGATCACATGACAGAATTTTTCAAGATAGACAACTTATTCATTGCAAATACTTTTTTCAACAACACAAATGGTGGCTATACACATGGACTTTGCCAAATGAAGTACACAGGATTCAGATTGACTACATTTGTGGCAAGAGACAATATCTTCAGCCAAAACAACTGCACATATGCAAGTTAAAGTTGAGACTGAAGATAATTAAAACAGCTCCACAAGAGCCAAATATATCCCTCCTTAATTTGAAGATCATCTAAAGTATAGATTTGAGTCATTGAAAATGGTCAAAAACCAGAAGAATTGTGGGATGATATCACAAACATCATCCATGAAGAAAGCAAAATGTCATTAAAAAGATAGGAAAGGAAGAAAAGACCAAAGTGGATGTTACAGGAGACTCCGAAACTTGCCCTAGAATGGAGAGAAGCTAAAGAAAATGTGAGAATTGACAGGATAAAATATATGAACAGAAGATTTCAAAGAGCAGCTCAAGAAGACAAAGTCAATTATTACAATGAAATATGCCAAGAGTGGGAGTTAGAAAACCAAAAGAGAAGACATGCTTGGCATTTCTCAATCTGAAAGAACTGAGGAAAAAGCTTCAAATTGTAATGTTGAAAGATGCCATGGGCAATATATTGAATGATGCAGGAAACATAAAAACAAGATGGATGGAGGTAGTCAATATCATGAGACAAAGTGTATGCGAACTGGTATATGGAAAGCAAATTTGCTCTGTAAACTTTCACCCAAATCACAATAAAATTAAAAAAAAAAAAAGAAAAAAAAAAAAAAAAAAAAAGATGGATGGAATACACAGAGTCACTATACCAAAAAGAATAGATAGATAATCATCTATTTCATGTGGTGGCATATGATCAAGAAGTCAAAGTTGCACTGAAGGAATTGGCAAAAAACAAGGTTCCGGGAATTGATGGAATATCCAATGAAATATTTCAACAAATGGATGCCCTACTGGAGGCACTCACTCAGCTAAGCCAAGAGATTTGGAAGATAGCTACCTAGCCAATTGACTAGAAGATATCCATATTTGTACCCATTCCAGAGAAATATGATCCCACAGAATGTGGAAATTGTCGAACAGTATCTGACTGCTAATCAGAGTCTGGAAGTTCACACTAGCCACTCCTTGGAAGGAAGACAAAGCATTCTACTCCCATGGTGATACCGCTTCAGAAACCCAAGAAGGGGTTGCTACAAATTGGAAACAATGCAATGGTAGTGAGTGACTGATCATTGATATCACACACAAGTAAAATCTTACTGAAGATAATTCAAAAACGTTTGCAGCAGTATATTGACAGAGAACTTCCAGAAATGCAAACTGGATTCAGAAGCGGATGTGGAGCAAGACATATCATAGCTGATGCCATTTCTTGGCTCAAAGCAAAGAATACCAGAAAGATATTTACTGGTATGTTATTGACTATGCAAAGACATTCTATTTTGTGGATCATAACAAATTATGGATAACATTGAGAAGAATGGAAATTCCAGAGCACTTAATTGTACTCATGAGAAACCTGTACATAGATCAGGAGGCTGTTGTTTGAACACAACTAGGGGATACTGCATGTTTTAAAATCAGGAATGGAGTGCCTCAGGGTTGTATCCTTTCACTGTAGTATTCAACTTGTAAGCTGAACAAATAATTCGAGAAGCTGGACTGTATGAAGAAGAATATTGTATCAGGATTGGAGGAAAGCTTATTAACAACCTGTGATACACAGATGACACAACTTTGCTCACTGAAAGGGAAGATGACTTTGAGCACTTGCTGATGAATATTAAAGACTACAGTCTACAGTATGGATTACACCTCAACATAAATAAAACAAAAATCCTCACAACTGGACCAATAAGCAGCATCATGATAGATGCAGAAAAGATTGAAATTGTCAGACTTCATATTGATTCCACAATTAACGCCAATGGAAGCAGCAGTCAAGACATCAAAAGACATACTGCATTAGGCAAATCTGTTGCAAAAGACCTCTTTCAAGTGCTGAAGAGCAAAGATATCTCCTTTAAGACTAGGAGGCGCCTAACCCAAGCCAGGGTATTTTCAATAGCCTCTGATACATGTGAGAGCTGGACAGAGATAAGGAAGACTGAAGAAGAGTTGATGCTTTTGAGTTGTGGTGTTGGTGAAGAAGGCTGAAAATACCATGGACTGCTAAAAGGACCAACAGAACTGTCCTGGAGGAAGTACAGCCGGAATGTTCCTAGGAAGCCAGAATAGCCAGGCTTCATCTCACGTACTTTGGTCATGATGTCAGAAGGGGACCATTCTCTGGAGAAGAATGTCATGTTTGGTAAAGTGAGGGGTCAAGAAAAGAGGGGAAGGCCCTCAAAAATATGGATGGACATGGTGGCTGCAGGGATGGGTTCAGGGATAGTAGGGATAGTGAGGTTGGCACAGGACTGGACAGTGTTTCGTTTTGTTGTACATAAGGTCACTATGAGTTGGAGGCAACTCGACACATAACAACAGCAATTAATACCAAATCAATATATCTTGATATTTTAAAAATAGAAAGTTTATGCTGTCTTATACTCTTGTTGCTTTGTCTTCATAAAGAATGTTCTGCAATCTAGTAGAAATAGAAGACAATATTTAAGCTATTTTTATGATTTGCTCCTGTTATGTCCATTTTTATGTATATAATTTTCTATGGTTCTTGGGATGAGGTAGCAGTGTACAGCAGAAAGATGTCTTATGCTATTAATGACTAGAGTGAAACCTCAGGAGATCAGTTGCACCATCTTTTATAAAAAAGCATTATACATGATTAATTATTAAACAGAATTGTCTACACTTTGCTAACAAAAAAAAAGGGAGAGAGAAAAAAAAATCTATAATTTTTCATGCCACTCAGGATATGTATTCTGATAACAATGTGTCTAATCACTGTTATAGATGTCTTAGTGTTATGGCAACAAGACAATAGCTGAAAAATGTAACTCAGAATCAGATAAAATACTCAAATTTCTTTCAAATAGTAGAAACTTTCCCTTCACTGAATAAAATATAACTAACGGAAATAGAAAATAATTAGCTTAAATTTTTACAGAAATTAAGGAATGAGTTGACATTAAGTTTGGCTTTTCATTTATTTTGATTTGAGATTTCCAGTTAGTGTAGAGTTAACAGTGCTATGTTGTTCAAAATACAAGTAATTTAATCCTAAAACCTTGTAGTAACATTTCTACTATTCAAAAAAATATGACAGAGTAAATTTCTTGAGTGTCTTTTGCTTTCTTAATATGGGTATTTCATGACTTACAACTGTTGGTTTATAGTAAAAGCATAAATTGCACACTAATAAAATGTAATTGTTATTTGGTCTATGGAACATTGTGCAACATTACTTCCTTTGATGTTGACCTTTTAGCTTCACAAATATACATTTTAACATATAACATGTGACCTACATAAATTCCTTAACCTTAAGATGATTTTAACTGAAGAAAGGTACACTAAAATAGCTGCTATTCTATTGAGAATTTGACCTAAAGCTCATGCCTTGGGATATGGCCTACAAAGAAATAAAACTATTTATGTCAGATAATTTATAAGAAATTATCTCTTGGTTGTTGTCTAATGGAAAGAGTAATAAGGCCTAGTTTCCTGGTAGTTATCCATGATATAGCATCAGATGATTAATTTGAACACAGTTATTACAGTATACATATAAAATAATAACATTTATTTTAAGTTTTGTTAAAGTATATTTCAAGTAAAACACTTTGTAAAATTTGTGACTGTTTTAATGACAATCATATATTATGTTTAACAACTCACAGAGAAAGATCAAACATATCCTATATCTGACTTTAAGACTGTTATTTCCCATCAATATATTTTCTGAGAGGATAAAAATTCAATATTTTGAATTAATTATTAATATTTTATGAGTCAATATTGTTGCTGTTGTTGTTACATGCTGTCAAGTTGTTTCTGACTCATAGTGACCCTATATACAACAGAATAAAACACGGTCCAATCCTGCCCCAGCCTCACAATCCTTACTATACCTGAGCCCATCACTCCAGCCACTTTGTCAATACATCCTGTTGAGGGCCTTCCAATCTTTCATTGACCCTCCACTTTACCAAGCACTATATCCTTCTCCAGAGAATGGTCTCTCATGACAACATGACCAAAGTAGGTGAGACAAAGTCTGGCCATTCTTGCTTCCAAGGAGCATTCCAGCTGCACTTTTTCCAGGACAGATAGACTTGTTAGTTCTTTCAGCAGTCTATGGTTCTTTCCACATTCTTTGCCAACATCACAACTCAAAAACATCAACTTTTCTTTGGTCTTCCTTATTCATTGTCCAGCTCTCACATTACATGTGAGGTGATTGAAAATATAGCTTAGGTTTGGTGAATCTTAGTCTTCAATGAGATATCTTTGTTCTTCAGCACTTGAAAGAGGTCCTTTGCTACAGATTTGCTCAATGAAATATGTCTTTTGATTTCTTGACTGCTGCTTCCATTGGCATTGACCATAGAACCAAGTAATATGAAGTTTTTGACAAAGTCCAACTTTTCTATTTATCGTGATGCTGTTTATTGTTCCAGTTGTGAGGATTTTTGTTTTCTTTATATTAAACTGTAATCCATACTGCATATCACAGTCCTTAATCTTCATCAATATGTGCTCCAATCATCCTCACTTTTAACAAGCAATGTTGTTTTGACTGCACATGTCAGGTTGCTAATAAGCCTTTGTCCAATTCTGATGCCACATTCTTCTTCATATAATCCAGCTTCTAAGATTATTTGCATACAGATTGAGTAAGTATGGTGAAAGAATACAATATAACCTTTCTAAAGATCTTGGTGAATAAAAGAAGATTTGAGATTTCATAATATATAATAATACTTTGATAAAATTTTGAATACTGAATCCATACTATAGAGATTCTACAAAAATAACTGCAACAATACTGCTTAAAATTTTCCTAAAATTCAGTGCAGAATGTTCTCTGTTGTAAAGATGAAGAAAGTTTGATATGTGATAAATAATGGTGAGGATCTTCATTTGTTCATTGTCATAGTTTGAATTCCAAAGATATGTATCCCTTCTCTCTTGATTCCCATTTTCTGTTATTTTTTTCACCCCCTTATATGTATACAAGGAGCTCTGGTAGCACAGTGCCTAAGACATCTGACTGCTAACCAGAAGGTTGGTAGTTCAAACCCACTAGCCACTCTGTAGAAGCAAGACTGGGCAGTGTACTTCCTGGGCAATCTACTTCCACAAAGATTTACCTCCTCAGAAACCCAATGGGGGGTCACTGTGTGTTGGAATCAATTCAATGGCAACGGATTTTTGGTTTATCTATGTACTATGATAAAGTGAAAAAACATATATAATTGAATTCTCAAATCAAGTAACATTTTTAGGTGCTGTAGAGTTGGTTTCAACTCATAGCGACTCTATGCACAACAGAGCAAAACACTGCCTGATCCTGTGCCATACTCACAGTCTCTGCTATACTTGACACAGCCACTGTGTCAATCCATCTCATTGAGGGTCTTTCCCTTTTTCACTGACTCTCTGCTTTACCAAAAATGATATATTTCTCCAGGGACTGCTCTTCCCTGATAACATGGCCAAAGTACAAGAGGCAAAGTCTAGATACTCTCTCTTCTAAAGAATATTATGGTTGTACTTCCAAAATATATGTGTTCATTCTTCTGGTCGTCCATGGTATATGCTTTACCAACACCACAATTCTCATACATTGATTCTTCTTTGGTTTTCCTCATTCCTTGTGCAGCTTTCACATGCATAAGAGGGAATAAAAAAGACAATGCTTTGGGCCAGGCACACTTAGTCCTCAACATGGCTTCTTTTCTTTTGGAGAATTTAAAGATATCTTTAGCAGCAGATTTGCGTAATGCAATATGTTGTTTGATTTCAAGTGATATTATGGTAAGGAACTAAGTGGGTAGAACTGACCCAATCAGATGACCCCTTTAAAAGCAGAGGATTTCCTATGTATGTTGGCAGAAGGGAAAGTTAGAGAGATTCAAATCATGACAAGTTATTCAAAGATTTGACAAGTTATGACTTCACTAAATGTTGTGGGAACCATGTTACAAGAAACACTTGCAGCTTGTAGAAGCTGAGAAGAGCCTACTGCTGACAGGAAGCAAGAAATTGAGGACTTGAGTCCTACAACCATTCCATTTAAGAACCCACTTCATTTTTTTCAGGTTTGTCACTTGAGGTTGCCTAGATTTCTGTTTTCTGCAAAATAGTGAATCTACTGTGAAATTCTGTTGTCTACTGTGAGTCAGCTGCAGGGATCCAGGTGAGGAGAGGAACTCAGCCACGCACAAAGCAGCAGTGAGTGAGAGCAGGAAAAAGGGGATCGAAAGCCAGGAACTCAGACAGAGGATCAGTCAGCTGCAGGGATCCAAGTGAGGAGAGGAACTCAGGCTCATGCAAAGCAGCAGGGCAGGAGAGCAGAAGAAAAGGGATTAAAAGGCCTAGGAATCTAGATTGAGGAGGAGTCAGTCACAGGGAACCAGGTAAGGGTGTTATGAGAGGTTTCTAAAAGGGAGACAAACTTGTCTGTCGGTTTGTCCTACCATGGTGACGTGTTGATGTGACTTTTGAGGCTGAGCCACTGGTGTTTCTAACCCAGCGGGATGCACATGGTGCACAGGTATCATCCCAGCTTACAGACTGAGACAGACTAGGAAGAAGGAATTGGCCATCCATTTCTCAAATAATTGGCCAGGGAAAACCTTATGAAGAGCAAAGAAACACTGTTTGATACATTACCGCACAACTTTATGAATAGTCCAGTTAGGTTAGAAGGCTCTCAAAATAGGACTGGGAAAGAGCTGCATCATCTGAATAAAGCCAGCCTTATTCCTATGGATAAGTTAAAGCTTTTGAGACCTCCATTTGCTGATGAGGCAACACTCAAATTGAGAGAAACAGCTGCAGACATCCATTAATCATCGGAACATGGAAAGTACGAAGTATGAATCTAGGAAAATTGGAAGTTGTCAAAAACGAAATGGAACGCATAAAGATTGATATCCTCAGCATTAGTGAGCTGAAAAGGACTGGTTTTGGACATTTTGAATCAGACAACCAGGTGGTATACTATGTCGAGAATGACAGTTTGAAAGGGAATGGTGTGACATTCATCATCACAAAGGATGTTTCAAGATCTGTCCTGAAGTACAATGCTGTCAGTGATAGGATACTATCCACACACCTACAAGGAAGACCCATTAATACGACTATTATTCAAACTTATGCACCAACCACCAAAGCAAAAGATGGGGAAATTGAAGAATTTTATCAACTTCTACAGTCTGAAATTGACCAAACATGCAATCAGGATGTGTTAATTATCACTGGTGACTGGAAGGCAAAAGTTGGAAACAAAGAAGAATCACCAGTAGTTGGAAAATTTGGCCTTGGTGACAGGAATAATGCTGGAACTTGCATGGTAGAATTTTTTAATTGCAAACACCTTTTTTCAACAACACAAACAGCGGCTCTACACATGGACTTCACCAGATGGAACACACAGGAATCAGATTGACTACATCTGTGTCAAGAGGCAGTGGAAAAGCTCAATATCTCCAGCCAAAACCAGGCCAGGAGCTGATTGTGAAATAGATCATCAACTGCTCATATGCAAGTTCAACTTGAAGTTGAGGACAATTAAAATAAGTCCAAGAAAGCCAAAATATGATCGTGAATATATCCCTCCTGAATTTAGAGACAATGCAGTGCCTTCACATAGTCAACAATATACAGGTAGAGATCTTTCTGGTATTATTTTCTGTCAGCTAAGATCCATCTGAAATCAACAATGAAATCCCTCATTCCAAGTCCTCTTCTGAATCCAGCTTGCATTTCTGGAATTTCCCAGTCAATATATTGCTGCAAAAGATTTGAATTATCTTTCTTCAGCAAAATTTTACTTGTATGCAATATCAATGACATTATTCAATAATTTCTGCATTCTCTTGTATCACTTTTTTTTGGAATGGGCATGAATCTGTATCTCTTCCAGTAGGTTGAGCAGGTAGCTGTCTTCCAAACATCTGACATAGACAAGTAAGCACCCACAGTTGAAACATTTCAGTGGTTATTCCATTAATAATAACCAAAGCCTTGTTTTTCACTGGTTCCTTTAGTGCAGCTTGGAATTTTTCCTTTAGTATCACCAGTTGATTTTTTTTTTTTTTTCCAATCATACATTCCCTCCATAAATGTTGAATGTCAGCAATTCTTTTCACTTCAGAGATTTGCATATTCTTTCCACCTCCTTTGGGTGCTTCCTGAATTATTCAATATTTTGCCCATAGAAACCTTCAATATTGCAGTTTGAGGCTTGAATTTTTTCTTCAGTTCTTTCAGCTTGAGAAATGCTGAGTATGTTCTTCACTTTTGGTTTTCTAACTCCAGCTGTTTGCAGATTTCATTATAATACTTTGTCTTCTCAATCTGCCCATTGATATATTATGTTCAAGTCTTTTATTTCAACATTTCTTGCTTTTGCTTTAGGTACTCTCCATTCATGAATAAGTTTCAGTCACTTCTGACATCGTTTTGTTCTTTTCTTCCTTTCCTGTCTTTTTAATGACCTTTTACTTTCTTCATGTATGATGTTTTTTATATCATCCCACAACTTATACATTCTTGGGCCACTGGTGTTCATTACATCATATCTGTTCTTCAGATGGTCTCTAAATTCACCTGAATTATAGTCAAGGTCATATTTTGGCTCTCATGGACTTGTTTTAATTTTTTTCAGCTTCACGTTGAACTTGCACATGAATAATTGATCATCTGTTCCAGGCCTTATTTTATTTTATTTTTTTATTAGGATTGGGGTGAAGATTTACAGAGTAAATACACTTTTCATACAGCAGTTCACATATACTTTGTC
>NW_006922262.1:161857-166300 GCF_000298275.1 Orycteropus afer afer | reverse complement strand
TAAATTTGAATAATCGTTATATTAACTGATCTTCCTAATAGGTGAATGGATATTACCCTATCACTGGTAGTTTTGTACTTGATAATAGATCTTGAAATGTTTTTTTTGAAACATTGTCTTATACAATGCTACAAGATTAACCCCTCAGGTCGTAAGGCACTCAGAATCAATTGGGGAAGAGCTGCCTCCTAAAAGTCGATTCTACCTTAATGACATAGATGGAGTAAAGCTTTTGGGACCTTCATTAATGAAGGGGCATGACTCAAAATGGGAAGACCTTAAGTATAAGGTAATAATTCATTCATAAAATATGCATTCATCCACTCATAAAATATATACTAGATAGCTACATTGTCCAAGACTGGTCACTAAGATAAAGAAGTGAATATGATATAGATTCATCCTTCCAAGAATTAAAAGTTTTTTTAGGAGAGATAGAGTTGTAAGTATATGGTGAGGAAATAGCAACACAAGTATATTTTTGAGCACTAAAATTTGTTTTTTTTTTTTCTTTTCTACTTCAAAGAAGTTCAGTAATTCTGCTTATTCTGAGAGAAAAGTAAGTATTTCTTAGAAAAAAAATGTATACACATTGTATATGTCTGTTACTATTCTGAGGACTGTCTTCTCATATTTCAAGGTGTTTTATAAAGTACAGGGTTTTTTTGTTTGTTTTTTTGTTTTTTGGTATTACTATTTAAATAGCAAAAGAGTTCCACAACTGCATGTGTGCTTCTTAGGAATTTCTTATTTATTTTCAAAACATTTATACTAAAAATTTGCATTTCATTCTTTTATACACATTTTTTAATATATTAGCATTGTGTTTTTAGGGCACTGATTTGTTTCCACATTATTTTACTCATAGCGACAGTCTTCGTACAGATTTATTTAGAAAGTTCAGTCTTCACTAATCTGCAATGTAACTTGTCCGCTGGATCTCTTTTGAGTTCGTTCATTCCACACTGTTGACCTCTTTTCTAACTCTCCACCAGTAATATTACATTGTTATTGGTTGAATTGTGTTCCTAAAAATATGTACTTAGGTCCTGGCAGTCTGTACCTATAAATGTGATCCTGTTTGGATTTTTTTTTTAAATGCTACCATGCAAATGTAACAAGGATACTAAACTTAAACACCTCTGAGTTGTAAAAAGAACACACAGAGACACATTAAGGGGTACAACAGGCTGTATGCCTTTCCAAGCAAAGGGATACCAAGGATTGTTGGCAATCTAGCAATCTAGGAGAGTGACCTATCCAACAAAACCAAACCGATTGCCATTGAGTTGATTCCAACTCAAGGACCCTACACAAAATGGTAAAACTGCCACACAGAGTTTCCAATGCTAGAAATCATGGAAACAGACTGGTTGCCAAATCTTACTCCAGGGGAGGTGCTTGTGGGCTCAAACCGCCAAACTTTTGGTTAGCGGCTGAGCATTTAACCACTACTCCACCAGTAGAAAAATATTTTGTTTGTGGTCAAATTCTACTCTGCTACTCAATAACTTTGTAGTTTGACAAGTATTTAAGTTTCTTGGAAGATCTTTTTCTTTATAGATAAAATGGGTATAATAATGATACCACAGATGTGTCAGAATTAAATAGAATAATGCATATGAAGAATTTTGTACATAAAGAGTGGTAACTAAATATAGTATTAATTATTAAAGAAATATTTACTCAATGCATAACATGTTCCAGACACTCTAATAAGTCCACATTTTGGGGAAGGAAAAAAAAAAAAGACAAAGAACTTACTTTTTAAAGCCATTATAGAGTTTCCAATAGAGCTTATATACATACATACATACATATATATATATATATATATATATAACTCTATAGCTCAGGTGGATCAGTGCCTAAGGTATTTGACTGCTAAGCTCAGGTGGAACAGTGCCTAAGGTATTTGACTGCTAACCAGAAGGTTCGTGGTTTAAACACACCAGCCTCTGTGCAGAAGGAAGATGGGCAATCTGCTCATCTACTTCCATAATGATTTATCACCTTGGGAACTAAAAGTGGGTCACTACAATACAGAATCGACTCAATGGCATTATTATTATTATTATTTATGTTAAGTCTAAAATTAAAATTATAGTAATTTCTGCACCCCATCCCATATTTTTTTTTGGTAAGCTCTTAAAAAACTTACATTTTCACAATAAGACATGAGTCATCATTCATTCTTTGTCTCAAATGAATGAGTGCTTAATCATCTAGCTTTTTAAAAATATATTCTATGTTTGTTCTTTTATTATTGTCATATATTTAATTTATATTTTTTACACATCCACACTATACTACTATATTTTTTCTTAAAACAGTGATTTAATTTTATCTCCATTATTATATATTTGGACAAACATTTTACTTTATTATTTTTTTTTCTAGAGTTTACTATTGCTATTAATTAATCATGGATTAGCTTCAAATAATATGCTGTTGTTGCTGTTATGTGCTGTTGAGTCAGACCTGACTCATCGCAACCCCTTGGGTTTCCAAGGCTGTATCACTATAGAAGTAGATTGCCCAACCTTCCTTCCAAGGAGTGGCTGGTGAGTTTGAACCACCAGTCTTCTGATTAGTAGTCAAGTACCTTAGGCACTATGCTACCAGAGCTCCCTCAAATAAATTATTTCACATGTAAAACAACATACAACTACAAGCTTCTATTTCTTCCTCCCCAGCCTTTGTGCTTTTGTTGACAACTTTGTTTCTACATATATTGTACACATTGCAATATTATTATTTTAAAACAGTCAAATAACTTTGTAATAGATTAAAATAGTGAAAAACATTTATATTTATCCACATATTTAATATTCCTTGGTCTCTTCATTCTTTTGTGTAGAGTCATTTATATTCTAACTGACAGAGTATATTTAATTTGATTTCTAGTTCAGGACTGCTAAAAATATTTATTTTTGCCTTCTTTCTTGAATCCTAATTCAGTAAGAATTATTGTTTAATAAAGAATCTGCTATCTGTGTTATTTGTGCTCCCCTCTATGAAATGTGTTTCTTTCTCTGGATTCTTTTAAGATTTGTTATTTTTATCATTCATATTCAACATTTTGATTATGATGTTCTTTGTTTTAAATTTTATTTATTTTACACCTTTCTCTGTGCTTTGGTTCTCTTCTGTTGCTGTAACAGAAAATACCACAAAAAGGTGATTTGAACAAACAGGAGTTTACTCTCTTTCGGTTTATGAGGCCAGAAGTCCTAGTTCAAAATGCGAGTTCTAGGTGTTGGGTGAAAGCCCTTTGACCTTGGGCTTCTTCAGCTCTGCCTCTTGCTCTAGTTTCACTGGAGCTGGTGACATCTCTTATTTCAGGCAGCTGCGGGCTCCTGAGACTGACAGACCCAAGGCCGACAATTAAAATGGCACAGTCCCAAACGACACAGCAGGCCACTGGTTCAAGTCCAGGAACAGTCTTACAATTGGTAAACAACATGGTAGGTCATTAAATGAAGAGTTGACTACATGCAGGGTATGTTGTTGTTGTTGTTGTTGTTATGTGCCATCTAGTCAAACCCGACTCATAGTGACCCCTCCTTGGGTTTCCGAGGCAGTATCACTACGGAAGTAGGATTGCCCAACCTTCCTTCCGAGGAGTGGCTGGTGGGTTTGAACTGCCAGCTGTCTGTTTAGCAGGCAAGTGTCTTAGCCACTATGCTACCAGAGCTCCCACATGCAGGGTATAGGCATGCCAAAAATTCTCAAGATCATGCCCAAAGATTCTCCTTATCTACTGGAAGCAGACCACATTCCTAAGGCAGCTACAGCTGTTCCAGTAGATTCCACCATGGGCTTGATTACCAGTCTCATCATGGAGAATAACTATACCCATTTACTCAGCTACTCAAATTGACACAAAAAATTAAAAACTGCAATTTGTTTTGTATTAATTGGATTACATTGAATATGTGGATTTATATTCATGTGGAATATAAATTTACCCCATGTGGAAATTTTTCAACAACCATATTTTTAAATATATTCTCCACCTTTTTGGATCTCAAATCATATATGCATTATGACTTTTAATATTGTATGACATTTTACTTACCCTGTGTTCATTTTTTTTAACTTGAAAGAGCATTTAATTAGTATACAATGACCTACATATGTTTAACATTTACAATTTGCTGCATTTTGATATATGCAGACTCAAAATTGAACCAATAATTAAGAAAATGAGCATAGTTATCACCTTCAAACATGTTCTCACACCTTGTGTAATACATCCTTACTTTCTCCCAGTCACTAACTGATCTGCTTTCAGTCACTAATAAATTAATTGACATTTTCTAGATTTTATATGAAGGAAATACACAGTATGTAATCTTTTCTCATATGTCTTCAACCATGTTCTTGCACATATCAGTGGTCCACACATTTTATTACTAAGTAGTATCCCATTGTGGAGAT
>NW_006922262.1:159270-161757 GCF_000298275.1 Orycteropus afer afer | reverse complement strand
TTTTTGTAAAGGTTTGTGGAAATTTGTGTTGCATCAGGCTTGTAGATCTTAAAAAGAAAACACACATGAACATTAATAGACATGTCTTTGATTGAGCCTATGCTTTGTTTTCTTGTGAATTGAATTACTTTGTTGTTGTTAGGTGCTATCAAGTTGGCTCTGACTCATAGCAATACTACATACAACAGAATAAAAAACTGCCTAGTCGTTCACCATCCTAACAATCTTTGCTCTACTTGAGCCCTGTTGCAGCCACTGTGTTAACCCATCTCCTTGAACATCTTCCCCTTTTTCACTCTACCAAACATGATATTCTTCCCCAGGGACTGATCCTTTCTGACAACATGACCAAAGTATGTGAGATAAACTCTGGCCATTTTCACTTATAAAGAGTATTCTGGCTGTACTTCTTCCAGGACAGAGTTGTTTTTTTTTTTCTGGAAGTCGGTGCATGATATTCTTCACCAACATCACAATTCAAAAGCATCAACTATTCTTTGGCTTCCTCATTGGTTGTCCAGCTTTCACATGCATATGAAAAGATTGAAGATATCATGGCTTGGGTCAGCCTCACTTAGTCATCAAAGTGACATCTTTGCTCCTTTGGACTTTAAAGAGTTCTTTTGCAGCAGATTTGCCCAGTACAATACAACATTTGATTTCTTGACTACTGCTTAAGGCACTTGACTGCTAACTGGAAGGCTGGCGGTTCAAACCCACCAGCCACTCCTCAGAAGGAAGGTTGGGCAATCTACTTCCATAGTGATACTGCCTCAAAAACCCAAGGAGGGGTCTCTATGAGTCGAATCCAATTCAACAGCACATAACAACAACAACAACAGCTCCCAAGGGTGTTGATTGTGGATTCAAATAAAATGAAATCCCTGGCAACCACAATCTTTTCTCCATTTGTTCTGATGTTGCTTATTGGTCCAGTTGTGAGGGTTTTTGTTTTCTTTATCTTGAGGTGTGACCCATTTTGAATTAGGAGCAGAATTATTGAGTAGGAAGTTGTGATAGGTAAGTTTGTGTGTCAGTTTGTCTGGATCTGGTTGAGTATCTGAGTAGCTAGATATAGTATTCCCCATGATGAGACTGGTAATCAACTCCATGGTGGAATCTACTGTGAGCAGCTGAGTAGCTGCCTTGGGATGCAGTCTGCTTCTCTTGCACATAAGGAACAGCCTTGGGGAAAGGTCTCTAGCTTATGGCATACTTGAACCCTGCATATAGCCATATCATTGTTCAGCAGCCTGGCATGCTCTGCTGACCTTGGAACTTTCAATGAACTTGAATTAATGGCCTGCTGTGTGGTTTGGTAACATTGGGACTGTGCTTTTTCCCTTGTCAACCTTGGGTTAGTCAACCTCAGCAGCCAGCAGCTGAGTGAAGAAAAGCCTGCAGCATCTGTGGACCAGGGAGCAGGAGGCAGAGGTGAAGCCCAGGGTTGAGGGTCTTGCACCCAGCCTCTAGAGCCTCAAACTTTGAAGTTGGACTTAAAGCCTCCAAACTATAAGAGAATAAACTTCTGTTTCTTCAAGCCATCCCATGGAATGAGTGCTCTAGAAGCTCCATATATTTTCCTACAAAGGTATAGAGAGGGTTTTGAAATTTAGACATTCAAATAGGTAGATAATGATATTTCATTGTACATTTAATTTGTAATTCTGAATGACTAATGGTGATAAGCACCTTTCCTGTACTTATTTATCATACATGTATCTACTTGGGTCAAGTATCTTTTCAAATGTTTCACTCATTTTTTTATTTTTTTAAATGGCAAACATTATATAGATTCTTGATAATTTTTTCTTAATATCTGTATCAGGATATGTGTTTTCAAGTACCTTTTCCCAGTCTATAGCTTTCTTTTTCATTTTTCTAATGATGACTTTTAGAAATGCAAATGTTTGAACTGTGGTGAAGTACATATCAACATTGTTTTTTCTTTCATGAATTTTGCTTTTTGTGTTATAACCAAGAAATATTTACCCAATTCAAGTGTGGTGATATTTTTTCTCAGGCTTCTTGCTAGAAATTTTTAGGTTTTACAATTATTTTCAAAATCCTCTTCATGTGATTTTTCTTCTTTCTTCTTTGTCTTTTTTTTTTTTCTTTTCTTTTCCATGTAGATGTCCAAATTCTCAACAGTATTTGCTTAAAACAATATTCTTTCCACATCAAATAGCTTTTCAGTTTTTGTGGAAACTCATTTTCTTATATATGTGTAAAAATTTTCCACGACACACTCCATTTTTTTTTTAATTCATCTATGAAATCTATGCTTTTACTAATAAAGCAGTCAATTATTGATATCTTATTATAAGTATAGAAATAAAGAAATTTACTGTTTTTATTTTTCAAATGATTTTTGACTATTTGTTGTTGTTGTGTTGTTAAGTGCCGTCGAGTCGTTTCCGACTCATAGCGACCCCATGCACAGCAGAACGTAACACTGCCCGATCCCGCGCCAGCCCCACAATCCCT
>NW_006922262.1:155662-156875 GCF_000298275.1 Orycteropus afer afer | reverse complement strand
CAACTTTTGCATTCCAGTCACCAGTGATAATTAACACATCCTGATTGCATGTTTGGTCAATTTCAGACTGTAGAAGCTGATAAAATTCTTCAATTTCCTAATCTGTGGCCTTGGTGGTTGGGGCATAAATTTGTTTGACTCTTTAGTATCTTTGATTTTCCTTATAAATTTTAGAATCATTTTTTGCATTTCGAAATAAAAATTTGAGATTTTGATTTTATTATAATTAATTTTGGGGAGAATTGGCATCATACCTATAAATTCAAAAACCAAACTCACTACCATCAAGTCAATTCTAACCCATTGTAACTACACAGGATTTCCAGGGCTGTACATGGAAGCAGAATGCTGGTTCAAATAAATGACATTTTGGTTAGCAGCCAAATACTTTAACGACTGCACAACCAGAGCTTCTTATCATACCTATGTACATCCATGGTATATCTTCCAATTTATTTATGATTTCTCTGATTCTTTTGTCAGGGTTTTGTAGTTTTCAGTACATGGGTACTGCATATATCTTTTAAAATTTATAGCTACCAATTTCAAAAATTTTTGTGCTATTTTAACAGATATGCTATTTTTAAAATTAGTTTTCAATTTTTCTTTGCTGCTAGTTAGAATTATAATTAGCTTTATATATATTTTCCATATATTTTGAGATTTGGTTGAATTCTCTATTTCTAGTAATTTATCTTAGATAGTATAGGATACTCAATATAGACATTCATATTGAATCACAATATGTATTTTTCCCCCTTTTTTAATTTTGTGTGTCTTTTACTTATTTTTTTTGGCCCTGAATTATTCCCATATTTGCAGTATGATATTTATTAAGAGTTAGTAGAACAGATGTTCTTCCCTTTTTCCAATATGAGTGGGAATGCAGTGAGTGCTTCATCATTAAAAATAATGTATGTATATACAGTTTTTGTTTTCTTTTAAGGTGCTATTAATTAAGTTGAGATATTTTTTTTTTCCCCTAATACTAGTTTTCTGAGAGGTTTATTATGAATGAATATGGAATTTTACTGATTTTGTTTTTCCCATATTAGAGAAGCTGACCTTCCTTATTTATACCTTTAATAGTTTAATACATTGTTTGACTTTTTAACATTTTATAGCTTTAAATTCCTTGGATACACTACATGTGGTTACAAAAATATATCTATCAATCAATATATCTATTTTCCTGGGTTTGATTTACTCATAT
>NW_006922262.1:152438-155082 GCF_000298275.1 Orycteropus afer afer | reverse complement strand
TTTTTTTTTGTCCCTGATTTGGTATTTTGTTAGTCTTGGCTTCTTGAAGTGAATTGTGAAGGGATTCTTCTTTTGTATTCTCTAGATTTTAGAGAATTGTTTTTCTTTCTTTCTTCCATGTTGTTCACAGTTAATTGGTGTAGGTGTAGTCATTTCTCCCTGACATTTTTTTTTAATGAGTGCTTTTATGTTGTACTGTGGCTATGTGCTGTTGAGTGGGACTCGACTCATAGTGACTCCTCCTTGGGTTTCCGAGACTGTACCACTATGGAAGTAGATTGCCCAACCTTCCTTCCGAGGAGTGGCTGGTGGGTTTGAACAACCAGCCTTTTGGTTAGCAGTCAAGTGCCTTAGTCACTATGCTCTTTTATGTTGTAAATGCAATTATTTTAATACAATAAGTAGGGTATATATTTCTTCTTGAATGAAATTTGATATCCTCTATCTTCCAAAGAATTTGTCTATGTCATCTAGTTTATTTAATGCATGAGGAGATTTGTTGATGCACGGGTTAAAGTATTCAATTGCTAACCAGAAGGTAGTTGGTTTGAACCCACCAGCCACTCTTCAGGAAAATGATGAAACAAACTGCTTTTATAAAGATTTGCAGATTTGTAAGCCCTGTTGGGACAGTTTTCTTCTGACATATAGGGTAGTTATGAGTCAGAATCAACTGGATAGCAATAGGTGTAGTTTTGTTTTAGATTGTTTTATTGTTTGCAGCTGCATGCAAGGCTTAGTCCCCCAGAGCAGGGAGGTCTTCCAGAGGCTAGGGGCTCAGGGAGCCACCAGAGGGTGAAAGAGGGAAAGAGAACTCTCAGCAAGAGCAAAAATGAATGAGTCTGGCTTACTGCCCTAAGGCAATTTCTTTCTGCAGCAAGATGGAAGTCTCTGGGTTAGACAACCTGAAAGGATAGCATTCTAGGGTCTTTATAATTACAGGATTTTAACTTATCAAAGGCTAGCACATGCTTGTCACAGTTTCTCAGGATACGAAAAGCAGGCAAGCTTTAAATGGCTTAACATCTGCTTATGTGGGCTATTTTTAAACAAAACTGAATGTGTTCAAATTTGAGTTAGACCCCAGCAGGATTTTTGGCCTAACTAACCTCAATTTGCTATGAAGAAGAAAACAATTTGGGGTTAATACACAGAGGCCAACTTTGACTCATTTATATAGCACACACAATCATTGTGGATTTTTCTTTTGCACTCTAGCATTCTGAGATAGTTTCTTAATTGTATGTATTGCATCATATGCTGTAAGATTGTGGAATTACCACATTATCAAGCTTTTTACACACTAAACTATGTGCATTTAAAAGCAAAATACTTTTTTGAGATTAATCTAATGTATCTCATAATATTACAGTTACACAACTTTCCTTTTGTTTAGTATGCATGTGGCATATTTTTCCCCATTCTTTTGCTTTCAACCTCTATGTATATTTACTTCTAGATTACAATTATTTTTATAATAGTGTATATCTGCTTGCTTATTTGCTTTTGCTCATACTATGTTTACTTTTTATTGGATTACGGAGTCCTTTTGTGTTTAATTAAATTACTAATAAAATCATGTTTAAATTTATTCATACTCCTTATTCTATATTCCTTTATGTTTTCTTCTCACCTTATTTTGGATTAGAAGACTTCCCCCTTCATTGAACTTACTCTGTAGATTTCAACTAATATCATTGACTAATGCAGTCCAAATCCAATCTAGTCTATGTTTGTATTTTACTAATTTTTCTTCTAATTCTTTTTTTTTCTTTTTATATGATTCTCTTTCACCCAAGTTAATATGTATCTTCCATCTCACTAGTGGTTTATTCTCCTTCCTTTCCTATCCCTGATAACAGTCAAAGAATATTTCTTTTTCTGTGAAACATTTTCGTAGATTTTTCAAAACAGTGTTTCCATACCAATTAGACTATTTAAAGTTCAATATAAATTGATTCTTGTATTATTTCATAGAAAATTAAAACTTTAAAAAAACTAAATATAGGTATTCCCCATCCATTTTAAGGCCCTATTTCTGCCATGTATTTTAATTCTATACTTATTTAACACCCCTTAAAACAGTATTTTTCTTGTTCTTTATAGGCAATATTCATTTGCATTTACCAATCATTTAGCATTTCCATTGTCCTTCATTCTTTATTTAATTTCCTTGCCTAAAAATGGGATATTTTCTTTTTATCTGAAAATATAATGTTTCTGTTTCTTCAATGCACATTTACTTAAGATGTATTTTCTCATTTATCTTGGTCTGAAAATGTTGTATTTTAGCTTCCATTTAGGAAAATTATTTTACTGGGTATAAAGTTTTAAGTAACAATTTTCTTTTTCCTTGTTTTATTTTTTATTATCACCATTATGAAGATATTCCACTGCTTCAAAATTTTCATTCTAAACCTACAGATAGAAATCCAGAAGATTAATACTGAATTGTCAGAAATAGATAACACATTGGAAGGGGAAAGGAGAAGAATTGATGTGATGGAAGACAGAATTAATGAGATGGAAGAAAAATACCTGAACACTTCTTTGGAAAAGGATCAAACAGAAAAATATCAAAACAAAATGAAGAAAGCCTAAGGTTCATGTGGGATACCATCAAAAGGAATAACTTACATGTCAT
>NW_006922262.1:130422-134801 GCF_000298275.1 Orycteropus afer afer | reverse complement strand
TGTCTGTGTTAATTGGTTTCCCTTTTCTTTTTTGAAGAGGGTCTGTGCAATCCTTCTGCCTAGTCCGCCATACTGCCCCGCCTCAAGAATAAGATTCTTGAATAAAAAATGAAGTCTCGTTAGTGAGCAAGCATGCTTTTTCCCTCTGGCATCTAAGGACTTGGAAAACTAGGTATAACAGTTTGAATTAGGAACTTTGGCACTCTTCACAACTCACTGAATCAGAGTGCACCAAACACAGAAGAAAAGAATTAGAGGAAAGGCACAGGGAGATTATTTAGGAAAGAGCTACTGTTGGAGGATGGACAGGCATCCAAGAGAGGCCAATGGAAACTTCCCTGGGGTAGTCACTGTCTGCTGGGTGAGGGCGGCTGCCTGAGATCCCCAAGCCAAGAATGAAGGCACCTTATAGCAGCATACCAGTGACCACTCCAATATTCCACTGGGCAGTGGCAGATATCTGCCTCCAGCAGCTGATTTTTTTGGCTATTTGGGTCATCCGGGTGCAGGCAGGCACGGGCACCACCACTGAGATTCAGGCAGAGAACTCACTGCTGTGCCACAAAGGCTAGCTCCCTCCTCTCCCAGCGGGTCACAGAGTGATCTTGGATCAGTCTGGGAGACATCGTAATTTTCTTTGTCACAGATATCAGGACTGCAGGTAACTAGCAGGTACTCCTCTGACTCCAACATTGTGTGCATCTTTGATGCCGCAGGGGGCCGATATCACAAACTCCAGAGCCGGCCATTAGTGGTCTGGCAGGATTGTGTCAGCACCATGGGCAGATGGGGCAGGGAGAGTGAAGAAAATGCAGCTGAGTGCGGACCCAGGAATTTTGCCTTGGAGACCTGGTACTGTGAGGCTGCAAAGGTGGGGTCTTTGAATGTGCCTGAAATTGGCGGAAAGTTGTGACACCCTAACAATAGGAATCTTTCCTGAGGTTGATTCGTGATCTTACAAATAAAGATGTCATCAATAATAGCCTGCTCAAAGCCCTAGAAACCGACCCTAGGAACATCAAGCTTTCCTTCTTCTGCTCCCACCTTCCCCACCAATAATTTCACTCATTCAATAGAAGAAACCATATTCAGCCGATTACCATAAAACCTCCTGCTTTGCAATCTAAACTCTCTTTATGAAGAACAGAAACAAATATCTACACTACACACAGTGATTCACCATCACAAAGAAAACAGCAAAGCGACCCAACATACCTGAATCAATAATAAAATAAAACACACCAGCTTCACCTTTTCAAAATATTAAACCATAAAACCAAGATAAAACAGATCAATACATAACAGGCAGTTAGAGACAACCTAAAGAGACAGAGCTCTACCAGATTCCAGGGGCTTAAGAAGAGGTTTTGCTTTCCAGTACCCCAAGAACTTTCTGGACCTGCACTATACAACAGAAAAGATCCTAGTTTACATTTTCTTTCTTTTTTTTTTTTTTTTTCCCCTCTCATGGTTAACCTCGCTCCTTTTTGTTTTTTCCTTTGTTTATGCTTTTTTTGTTTGTTTGTTTGTCTTATGTTTTCCTTCTTCATTATTCTCCTTCTCTACCTTTTTTCTCTTAGTGACCTATTACCAGATATTGAAGGTTTACCAGTTTTCTTCTTCTTTTCTTCACTTTTTCTTTTTTTGGTTACTGTTCCTGCATGATTTCAGGTGTATTTTTTGTCCATGTGCTTTTAGTTTTCTCAATGATTATTCAATTGTAATTTTTGCCTAACTGAGTGGGAGACACCAATAGTTCCCATAAGATAAAAGTACACCCACGTGTCCTGCAATTTCACTTACTGAGCAAGAGCCAGTACCTCCTTCTCCACCAATGGGCCAACAATAACAAACCACCAAGAAGAGCTTGAAACACTCTTAGTTGCTCATCACAAACAATTAACAGAGATCTTAACACAATACTATGATGGCTCAGAGACAACAGACCATCACAGTCCACACAGAGAAGCAAGATTAAGTGGTAGAAACAAGAGAACAAGATACAGACCCAGAACACAACCCTGAGGAAGAAGCAGCATTGGAACTCTCTGATAAAAATTCAAAAGAATTATCTTTAGGTATCTTCAAAGGGTTGAGAGACAGAGCAAAAAAGACACAGAAAAAACCTTAGAAGAATTTTGGAAGAAAACACAAGAACAAAATGACAAAATTAATGAAAAATTAGAAATGATTCTAAATCTACAAATAGAAATCCAGAAGATTAATACTAAATTCTCAGAAATAGATAACACATTGGAAAGGCAAAGGGGTACAATTGATGCAATGGAAGATAGAATTAATGAGATTGACGACAAATACCTGAATACTTCTTTGGAAAGGGATTAGTCATAAAAAAAAAAAAAAAAAAATCAAAACAAAATGAAGAAAGCCTAAGGTTCATGTGGGATAGAGTCAAAAGAAATAATCTACGTGTGATTGGAATTCCAGAACAGGCAGAGAAAGATAAAACCACTGAGAAAATCATCCAAGATTTGCTGGAGGAGGACTTCCCTGATACTATGAAAGAGGAGAATATATCCTTTCAGGACCTCCAGTGAACCCCAAACAGAATAAACTCCAAAAGAAAATCACTGAGACATAACATCATCAAACTCACCAAAACCAAAAACAAAGACAGAATGCTGAGAGGAACATGTGAAAAACAAAAAGTAGCATAAAAAGTTCAGCCAGTAAGAATAAGGTCCGATTTCTAAGCAGAGACCATGCAAGTAAGAAGACAATGGGATGGTATATATAAAACCCTGAAAGAAAATTTTTCAACCAAGAATTCATACCCAGCAAAATTGTCCCTCAAATATGAAGGTGAAATTAAGAGATTTCCAGATAGGCAGATACTAAGAGAATTTGTTAAAACCAGACCAACCCTACAAGAGAGGCTAAAGGGAGTACTTTGAACAGAGAACCAAAAATAATAAATTATAACCAACCATTAATACACAAGATGACATATCCCAGAAACCACAGCTTTGGACATATACAAAATAAAATGAGCCTACAAGACTGTAAACAGGGAACCAGAGACATCAATTGGCAAGTGACAACAACTACAAACAAGAGGGAAAAGACTGTGTAAGTACAAAACTTCTAAATGGGAGGAAATTAAGAGAGTTGCAAAACAGAATGGACTTTTCTAAACTCATGAAGAAAATTATAACTCATAAGGTAACCTCAAAGAAAAATTATAAACCTTCACATCATAATAAAAAAGAGGACAAGCACAAATGCTCAGCAAATACTAAAACTGCAACAACAAAGGAAATGATAACAGGATTCATAAACATAATGAACTCAGCACAGAAAATAATACGGAACAAAGAAACCAAGGACACCATGAAAAAACACATACCAAAATGTTAGCAACCAAACTATACCTGTCAATAAATATACTGAATGTTAATGGATTAAATGCACCACTCAAAAGACAGACAGCTGCAGACTGGACAATAAAACAAAACCCATCAATATGCTGCCTGCAAGAGACACACCTTAAAGATAAAGACAAAAATAGACTAAAAATCAAAGATTGGAAAAAGATATAGCAAGCCAATGGCAACTGTAAGAGAGCAGGAGTGGCAATATTAGTTTCTGATCAAATTCACTTTGACACAAAAACCACCAAATGAGACAAGGAAGGACATGATATAATGTTAAAGGATCAATTGATCATGAAGATATAACCATAATAAATATCTATGGACCCCATGAAAGGGCTCCAAAATCAGACATTAAAATAGTTGAAAAGCCAAATAGATATAACTCCACAGTCATAAGGCAAGATATTAATACACTACTTTCCTTGAAAGATAAAACAACTGGAAAGAAACTCAATAAAGATGCAGAAGAGAAAAATAATACACTCCACCAACTGTGCCTTATAGACATCTATAGAGAACTTTACCCAACAGCAGCACAATATAAATTCTTCTCTAGTGCACATGGAACTTTGTCCATGATACACCATATGTTAGGCCCTAAAGAAAGCCCTAATAAATTTAAAAGCATTGAAATACTGCAAAACATCTTCTCAGATCATAACACTATCAAATTAGAAATCAGCTATAGGAAGATCAACAGAAAAAGAGTAAACACATGGAAACTGAACAGTACATCCTGGAGAAAGACTGGGTAAGAGAAGAAATAAAAATAGATATTCAAAAATTTCTTGAATCAAACAAGAATGAAAACACAACATAATAAAATCTTTGGGACACATCAAAAGCAGTGATCAGATGCCAATTTATAGCAGTAAATGCACATAACAAAAAAGAAGAAAGAGCCAAAATCAACACTTTAAATGAACATCTCCAACAATTAGAAAAAGAACAGCAAGAAAAGCCCACAGTCACCAGAAGAAAGAA
>NW_006922262.1:118222-129118 GCF_000298275.1 Orycteropus afer afer | reverse complement strand
GAAAACTATAAAAGACTACTTCAAGGAACCCTAAGAGAACTACATAAAGGGAAGAACATCCCATGCTCATGGAGGGTAGATTGAACACTGTGAAAATGTAAATTCTACCCCAAGCAATCTATACATTCAATGTAATCCCAATCCAGACCTCATCAACATTCTTTAGGGATATGGAAAAGCCAATCACTAACTTTAAACGGAAAGGAAAGAGACCTCAGAAATGCAAAGCACTATTGAAGAAGAACAAAGTAGGAGGTCTCACACTGCCAGATCTCAAAACCTACTATACAGCCACAGTAGTCAAAACTGCCTGGAATTGGTTTAATGACAGATACATAGACCAATGGAATAGAATTGAGAACCCAGAGATAGATCCATTGACCTATGGTCAGCTGATCTTTGACAAAGGCCCAAAATCCATTAAATGGGAAGAGAATGTTTGTTTAATAAATAGTACTGGGAAAACTGGAGATCCATTTGCAGGAAAATGAAACAAGATTTATACCTTACACCATACACAAAAATGAACACCAGATGGATCAAAGACGTAAATGTGAAATCTAAAACTATAGAGTTTCTGAAGGAAAATCTTGGGGCAAATTTAGGGGCCCTAGCTCTGGTAGCATAGTGCCTAAGGCACTTGACTGCTAAGGAGAAGGCTTTTGGTTCAAACCCACCAGCCATTCCTTGGAAGGAAGATTGGGCAACCTACTTCCATAGTGATACTGCCTTGGAAACCCAAGGAGGGGTTGCAATGAGTCGGTTCCGACTTGATGGCAAACAACAACAACACAACAATATATGGCATACATAGACTATCAAGAATGACTCAAAATGCACAAACAGCAGAGTGAAACCAGATGATTGGGACCTTCTAAAAATTAAATTTTTATGTGCTTTCAAAGGCTTCTTCAAAAGAGTGAAAAGAGAACCTACAAATTGGGAAAAAATAGTTGGTAATGACATATCTGACAAGAGACTTATCTCCAGAATTTATAGAAAACTCCAACACCTCAATAACAAAATGACAAACAATCCAATTAAAAAATGGTCAGAAGATAAGAATAGTCACTTCACCAAGGAGGATAGTCAAGTGGCCAAAAAACATATGAAGAAATGCTCAGGATCACTATCTATTAGAGAGATGCAAATCAAAACAACAATGAGATACCATCTTGCTCCAGTACTAGTAGCAAAGTTCAACAAAACAGAAAATAACAAATGCTAGTGAGGATGTAGAGAGATTGGGACTCTCATACACTGCTGGTGGAACTGTAAAATGTTACAACTATTGTGGAAAGCAGTATGGTGATTCCTTCAAAAGTTGGAACTAGAAATACCATTTGACCCATCTATTCCATTACTATGTCCTAAAGAAGTGAGAGCCATGACAAGAAGAGACATATGCACACCCATGTTCATTGCAGCACTATTTACAATAGTTAAAAGATGGAAACAACCTAGATGTCCATCAGCTGAGGAATGGATATCCAAACTATGGTACATACCACAATGGAATACTATGCAACCCTAATGAATAATGTAGAATCTGCAAAACACCACATAAGGTGAATGAACTTGGAGGACATTATGCTGAGTGAAATATGTCAATAACAAAAGGACAAATATTGTATTAGTTCACTATTGTAATAGTCAAGGAATCATTTATCTATGGAAGGTCATTTTCTTTGTTGGTTACCAGGGGTGGGAGGGGAGGGGAGGGAATACTGTTAGACAGATAGAGATAAGTTTTGATTTGGGAGAAGAAAAGGGCAATGTAACAAATGTGAGTGATCAATATAGTGGCATTGAGGAAGACAAAGACATAAAGAGGTACAAGGGAAATACAGACAACAAAGATGAACCTTTTTGTGCATATAGTAGGGCGTGGTCAGTGAAGGCAAACATGGGTATATGGGTAGATAGATGGTTGGACAGGCTGAAATATTAGTTATGTATATGAAGTGGAGAGTACATCCAAGAACATGTATAGGGTTGGCAGACAGTGGTCCACTATCTTTATGTGTATGATCTGAATTCCCAGTTGTATAATGGGGTTGATAAGGGGCAAGGTTGTAGTCACTGCTTGGTCACAGCCAGCTACCCAGAGAGACTGAGTAGTTGAACCTGTGGGCTTGGGACCATGGTCACAGAGGACATCAAGCTCAATTGGCATAACATACTACACAAAACATTCTTCCACTTCCTACTATGGTGAGTAGTGACTGAGATCTTAAAAGCTTGCAAGCTGACATCTAGATGCAATGATGGGTCTCTCTTCATCCAGAGCCAGGAAGAGTGAAGAAAACCAAAAATTCATAGAAATAATTAGTCCTAGTGACTGAGTAAGAATTGATTAATAATAAGTGATAATAAATGTTTAATTATATACTATATTCAATTGTCAGTACAATTGTAGGAAAAAATCTCTGTCTCCACTCTTTAAAGTATATATTATTATGAGACATTTCCATACAAGAACAAGAAACATGTAAATGCAAATGTGAAATTTGTAATAAACTACATTTGTGAAGCAACTGTCTATCCCATTCTTTCAAAATATACCTAAAAACCTTTAATTTGACCACTCTTCTTCCTTTTTATCTGGAAATTATTCTTGCTTAAATGTAAATCTCAATTCAAACATTTATTTTGGAATTCCATACCCAAACTCATTTTTGTCTTATAACTGTATAAATTCTAAAACTGCATATTCACCTGTTATGGACAACTTCACCATAGATTTAAAGTTTTTTCTTTTTCTTTTTGACATGTTTTCCAATAAAAGTTTCTTTGAAGAAGAACTGTGACTTATTCCTTTTACATCCAGCACATTAACAAAAAAAAAAAAAAAGTGCCCAAAATAGATGAGCTTATTAATTAATGAGTTTAAGAAAATCATAACATGGCAGATAAATAACTTGGTTTGGCAGAAATGGGGATTTGAAGGAAGAGTTCATGAGGAAATTAACATTTGGATTGAGCTTTGCTAGAAGAGCTTTTAGACATGCCAAAATAAATTTAAATCCAATCAAAGAACTCTATATGTGTGGTAATATGAACAAAATCGGACAAACATACTAAAAATAAAATGGCCTAGTGTGTTCAGGGATCTGCAATAGCTTCCATTTATCTAGTCGTTTGCATAACTGGGGGAGAAGGAAAGGAAAAGCCTGATAGGTTTGATCATCAACTTTACCCTCTTTACTAAAGGCTTTGAAATGGAGGCTATACATTAATAGTAAAGTGGAATAGACAACAACTTATGGCTACATGTAGGGGAAAGACAGGTTTTAAAAAAATCTTCATGAGTCAAATTAGAAAAACAGAGAAGAAATTTGGAATGAACTGCAGTTGGAACTAGATTAAGAGTGGAAGAAAAAAAAGAAAGAAAAACTGAAGAATAGAGCCCAGAGTAGTGTATTTTCAATTCTTGAGAGCAGACTGTAAGACTGAGGAAACTCCAGAAAGTTTTACCTGTAACTAATAGTTTTCACTCTCCTTTACATTTGGAAAAATCACAAACATTCCAAAAAGTATGTATTAACTATGTTATCTATTGTACCAATAATTTTACTATATCTGAAATATATTTTTCATATTATCATTGAAATAATTCAAATGCTACACTTCAAATAACAATCCTAATAACAGAGCATTGGTGGAATTCACTAATTTCCTACATTATTTTTTAAATGTCTTTTAAATATTGAAAAATAGTTTGTAATGATCAGGGATGATAATCAGGGTGTAATATCAAATGTACACCAACTATTGAATGTAAAACAAATTTTAATCTGAAAATTTGCACCCAAAGCACAATAAAACTTAAAAAATAAAATATTAAAAATAGGATTTAAATATCTTATTAATATGGTCCTCAGAATTTCCCATTTTGATTAATTTAAATAGGACAAATGTCTCACAGCAAAAGCTAAATTAAAAACATATAAAACTAAATGGTGTAATATAATGGTGAAATATTTGAGGCCTTCCTAGTAGAGTCAGAAAAATTATGTCAAAATCTCTTACTTTCTCCAATATCATTTAACCTCTGCAAAGTTATTCATAGCAACTAGACAAAAATTCAATAGGAAGTAAATAAGTAAAAGAGAAAATATAATTAGCATTTATTTACATATTAAGTTATTATCTACTTAACAACAACAACAAAACGTCCAAGTCATTGCCATAGAGTCAATTCTGACTCATTGTTATCCACTTTGGATTTCCAGTGCTGTAAATCTTTATGGAATCTTCCATATAGAGAGTGGGAAGTTTGATCAACCAACCTTTTGGTTAGCAGCCAACTGTCTTAACCACTACACCACAAGAGCTCCTTATTACCTACTTAAACCAAACCAAATTCACTGCTATCAAGTTGGATCCGACTAACAGCTACCCCTCCTTGGGTTTCTGAGGAAGTATCACTATGGAAGTAGATTGCCCAACTTTCCTTCTAAGGAGTGGCTGGTGTGTTTGAACTGCCAGTCTTCTGGTTAGCAGTCAAATGTCTTAGGCACTATATCACCAGAGCTCCCATTTTACCTTCATAAAGAAAATTAAGAACATAAAATATAATAAAGAGAGTTAAAATGGAAAGAAAAGAGCCCTAAAAAGAAAGTATTCATAAAACACAAATTTCCAGGCCAAAAAAAAAATAGCTATGTCTAGATCATTGGCCATAAACTGTTTGTTCTTAATCCTTTGAGAAAAGGAGCTGCAAGATCAGCTGTTAAAATGAATTCTAGACTTACAACAACTTTTCTGAATGGAGAGAAAGCTTATTCAGAAGCTGAGATCTAGAGAACAAAGGAATTTCCAAATCATGAAACAATTTTTGCCCATAAATATTTATTGTGTATTTACTCAATCAATCAAAAAACAAGTAGAAATATTTTGGAAAAAGAAAAATATATCGTTGTTGTTTTGTGCTGTTGAATTGGACCTGACTCATAGATCCCTCCTTGGGTTTCCGAGGCGGTATCACTGTGAAAGTAGATTTGCCAACCTTCCTTCTGAGGAGTGGCTGGTGGGTTTGAACCGCCAGCCTTCTGGTTAGCAGTCAAGTGCCTTAGCCACTATGGTAAATGTTGTTGTTGTTGTTATGTGCCGTAGCAAGTATTAATATTTGTTTTAAGTATGCATTGTGAAAATGTCCTGGATAGAGGGGAGGGAATACATACACACACACACACACACACACACACACACTTGATTTAAATGTAGCTTATTTCATTTGAAAATCAAATGAGGTGAATCAGTATTTTAGTGTATTTTTTTTTAATTAATATTAATCAGTGATTAAATGCAATAAAAATTTAGTCCTATATGCTTCTAAATCAAGCATATAGTTAGAAGTTTTCAAGTGTTTAGAACATATGTGCAATATAATAACACTTCATTAACTTTCTGTTCTGCTTCTTTTTATATTAAGATAAATAATTAAATAATTAAATAAAATTTATAAGAGCACTGGCTGATTCAATTACAGAAGTATCTTAAGTTAGTCATTGACTATTTATGTAAGAGATGATCATCCTATTAAACACTAAATAATCCTGGTGTAGTTTGTCTATACTAATAATTTGTTATCCTGTGGTATGCATGTTAAAATAGTTTCCTGTACTGATGGGAATATGTTACCCAAACTGGTTTTGATCTAAAAAGTTAAATGAGTCATAATCACAAGTCAATTTCTTGATTAGCTGTGACTATTTACATGCTAAGCCTGTACTCTCAAACAATTTATGCAAAGAGAGAAACTTTTTATGTTTCTTTATAATCTCAAAACTTAACATGTTGACCAATGTTGTTGTTATTTGCCCTCGAGTCAGCCGCGACTCATAGCAAACCCTCCTTGGGTTTCCAAGACAGTATCGCTGCGGAAATAGATTGCCCAACCTTCCTTCCGAGGAATGGCTGGTGGGTTTGAACCACCAGCCTTCTGACTAGCAGTCAAGGGCTTAGACACTATGCTACCAGAGCTCCTTGTTTCATTTGGTTTTCTAGATTACATTTTTTTCTTTAAATATAGACCATATATTCTATCAGTACAACATAAATTATATTATAAAATTTGTACACATTCATCAAAAAGGACATAAAATTAAAGCAAAACCTTGTATTTATCCTGCAGGATTTATAATGCCATGTTGTTAGGAGGGTCCAGTATTTAGAGAAGAATGTCATGCTTAGTAAAGTAGAAGGTCAGAAAATAGAAGAAGACCTTCAGTAAGATGGATTGACACAGTGGCTGCAACAATGGGCTCAAACATAGCACTGATTTTGAGAATGATGGAGGACGAGGCAGTTTTTCATTCTGTTGTACATAGGGTGTCTATGAGTTGCAAGCAACTCAAAATTATATAGCAACAACAACTTAAAATATAATTCTCATTCAAGAAAGAAGATAAACCAAAATTTCATCCAGTTACTGCTTCTAGTTCCAAATCCAGTATCTCTGATACATAGTATAGTGACCCATCCAATGGAAAATGTGTCTAATTGCAATTTATTACCTGGTAATTACAAGAAAACACTGTATTTTGGAAATGAAGTATTGAATCTGAAGCAAAGGAATTATGTCTTTTAGTCTAAGTGTGTGCAATAAATAACTTCTATAAAAATTCATATGATTTCCTGCAGGAAGGAAACAGAAAGGACCTAATATGGCAGTGGATAATGTTTTCTTGGTAGGTCACCTTATTTGGCAATCTCTGTTTTGAAGTGTTGTTATAGTCATTTACCTGTATGGAACATTTAACTTACAAATTAAGAAGATTGTCTTTTCAGATAAGACACTTCTTTAGAGATCTACTCTGTAAAGATGAGATTTCATAGATTTTTTTTGGCTCATTTTGGCAGTTCACCAGAAATTTTGATGTTAAATCTGAGCAGCATAAGGAGAATCACCACATGGTCAGTACAACCTACATGAGGAACTATACATAGACCAGGAGGCTGTCATTAGAACAGAAAAAGAGATTTTAAAGGATTTAAAATCAAGAAGGGAGTGTGTCAGTGTTGTATCCTTTCACCATACTTATTCAATCTGTATGCTGAACAAATAATCCAAGAAGCTGGTCTATATGAAGAACGTGGCATCAGGATTGGGGGAAGAATAATTAACAACCTGCAATACGCTGATGACACAATTTTGCTTGCTGAAAGTGAGTAAGACTTGAAGTACTTCCTGATGAAGATTGAAGGATACAGTCTGCAGTATGGATTACTTCTCAAAAAAAAAAAAAAAAAAAGAACATAAATCCTCACAACTGGACCTATAAGTATCATTACGGTAAATGGAGAAAAGATAGTAATTGTCAAAGACTTCACATTGCTTGGTTCTACTATCAAGGCTAACGGAAGTAGCAGTCAGGACATCAGACAACAAATTGGCTGCAAAGGACCTCTTTCAAGTGCTGAAGAGAAAAGATGTCTCCTTGAGGACTAAAGTACACCTGACACAAGCCATGGTGTTTTCAATCACTTCATATGGATGTGAGAGCTGGACAATGAATAAGGAAGATTGAAGAAAAATTGATGCTTTTGAGCTATGGTGTTGGCAAAGAATGCTGAAAGTACCATGGACTGCTAAAAGAACTAACAAGTCTGTCCTAAAGAAAGTACAGCCAGAATGCTTCTTGGAGGCAAGAATGGCCAGACTTCATCTCGCCTACTTTAGCCATATTGTCAGAAGGGACCATTCCTGGAGAAGGGTGTCATGCTTGGTAAGGTGGAGGGTCAACAAAAGAGGGGAAGGTCTTCAGCAAAATGGATTGACACAGTGGCTGCGATGATGGGGTCAAGTATAGCAGGGATCATGGAGCTGGCTCAGGACTGGGCGGTGTTTTGTTCTGATGTGCATAGGGTCACTATGAGTCAGAAATGACTTGATGGCACCTAACAATAACAATGGTACATCCTGCAGTGGAGTGTCAGAACTTGAGATGGATGAGGAAAAGATCCACACTAAGACACAGTTTGGCCAGCAGTTTCAAGGCCAGTTTAGAGGTTTTAAATGTAGTAGGATGATATGTGCAAGGTGTCTTAACATGCTTATTGTTAAGAAGGTGGCCATGACAGGGGCAAAATTGTAGCACAAGTTGCCAAGTTACCAGATGAGTAACAAAAGTTTCCATGTAGATAAAGGTGTGAGAATGGTAATGGTTACACACTAAAAGGCTGCATATATTAGGAATAAGTAATCATATTAAGTATAATGGGTGCCAAGTTCTTCAGTGTCAGATGAGGAAGTTATAAATAAGGTAAGGCAAAACACTAAAATTTGGAGGTGTTAGATTAGAATTGGAGGCATTTGTGTGAACTCATGTAAAACTATTTATATATTCCTTATGCAGTGTCAGAAGGCCTGCAAATACCGTGCTTAGAACCTAGAACTTTGTTAACAGATACTATCCTTCTGCAAAAGGAAAAAGAGCTCTTTAGAGAAATGGTAATTTGAAGGCAAGGTCAGAATTTTGTGGAAAACCTGGCTATCTGCCAAAAAGTAAGAAATTATTCACTGAGTGATGGGGCCATATCAAAGGGACTAAGAAGTCAGCTTGAAGATACTCTCACAAGACAAATCTGGTATAATGTCAGCATCATTACAGGTGATTATAAAACCACTATCAATTTAAAAGTAAGAAAGTTGTAAGTCAATAAAGATATAAGTAGTAAATGAATGAATGGACAAATAGATATAAAAACAAGTAATACATAAATAGAAGATTTGATGAGAAAATGCTTATTTACATGCTTTCAAATGACTTTCTGGCAACATATTTTTAAATACAAAATGAAAAACTATAACTTCACAGTGAACAAGTCTGGCAGACATGACCTTTATCAAGCAATCATTAAAGAGATCATTGATAATGGGATGAATCAAAATTATGTGGCACTTAATAAGACACAATGAGAAGAACACATCATCACTTCTGAGATACTCATGCCAAAATATGCAAAGTCTGAATCCAACCATGATGAAGAATCAAACAAACTCACACTGAGTGTCAATATGTCAGTCATGACAGTCAGTGAAAGGCCTGAGTGAGTAGTAATTGTAAAACTTATATTTTGCTTCCTGACCTAGCAAATAGCTTCAAATCAATGATGAATATTAGAAATATATATTATGCTGACAGATTTTAAAATAAAAGTGTGAACTCTGTTATTCATTGTACTTTTGGTGGATATGGAAAGATTTAGGACCTCTGGTAGCACAGTGGTTAAAACACTAGGCTACTAACCAAAAGGTAGGCAGTTCAAACCCACCAGCTGCTTTGTCAAAGAAAGATGAGGCAGTCTGCTTCCATAAAGATTTACAGCCTTGGAAATCCCATGGGTCAGTTCTACTCTGCCCTACACTATTGTTATGAGTCAGAATTGACTTGATGGCAGTGGTTTTGTTTTCATTTCTGGAAGGCTAGGTTTGTCTTCACTATCATATTTTGCATTTTCTCCAATTCCAGGAAGCAATTCTAATGCCATACTTGTCCTGGGCTTTTCGAGAATCTAATACAGTATATATTTTATTTTTATGAAAGCAATCCAGTCATTATATTATTCCACAATATTTCCAAAGCTCACTCACTGATTTATACTTTTTATTTTTATTTTTATTTTTTGTGTGTGTGATTTGGGTGAAGATTTACAGAGCAAATTCACTTTCCATACAGCAGTTCACATACACTTTGTTTCATGACATTGATCACAGTTTACCACAATGCAACATCTCCCCTCCAACTTCCTCCCCATAGTTACCTCTTCCCAGTGTCTATCCCTCCATGCACTCCTCCCCCCTGAGCTGTCTCCCTGTGTATAAGCAGCCATTCTTTCTTGCATGATTGTTCTCTCCAAGGAATGTATCTATCTGAGGTAAATATTCAACTCATATGCCTGTCTATTGTTTGGCTGGAAACCACATGTGTGGGTTCAATTCCAGACCTGAAGGGCAACTAGGAGCCATAGTCTCAGTGGTTCCACCAAGGTCTATCAGATCAGCAAACCTGGCCCTCCCCACCCTCGTTTTTGTTTTGTTTTGTTTTGTTTTTTCTCTGTATGATTTTGAGTTTTGTTCCACATTGTTCTCCCTCTCTATCAAGGATCTCCTATGTAGATCCCCTCCCAAGTGGACAACAGTGGTGGTGGCCTGGCACCATATAGTTCTTCTGGTCTCATAGTCATATAGGTCTTGTTGATTTTTTCTATTGCCCTTCTATTTTCTGTTTCATTAATTTCTGCTCTACTCTTGATTAGTTCCTTTCTTCTGGTGACTGTGGGTTTTTCTTGCTGTTCTTTTTCTAATTGTTGGAGAAGTTGGTTTAAAGTGTTGATTTTGGCTCTTTCTTCTTTTTTGATATGTGAATGTATTGCTATAAATTGGCCTCTGACCACTGCTTTTCCTGTGTCTCAAAGATTTCGGTATGTTGTGTTTTCATTCTCATTAGATTCAAGGAATTTTTGATTTTCAATTTTGATTTCTTCCCTTATCCAGTCTTTTTTCAAGAATGATGTTATTTAGTTTCCATGTGCTTACTCTTTTCTTGTTGATCTTCCTATTATTGATTTCTAATTTGATAGCATTATGATCTGAGAAGATGCTTTGCAGTATTTCAATATTTTTAAATTTATTAGGCTTGTTTTATGGCCTAACACATGGCCTATCATGGAAAATATTACATATGCACTGGAGAAGAATGTATATTGTGCTGCTGTTGGGTGAAATGCTCTGTAGAAGTCTATATGACCCAGTTGGTGGATTGTGTTGTTTAGCTCTTCTGTATCTTTATTGAGTTTCTTTCCAGTTGTTCTATCTTTCAAAGAAAGTGGTGTATTAAACTCTCCCACTATGACTGTGGAGTCATCTATTTGGCTTTTCAACTCTTT
>NW_006922262.1:98127-116807 GCF_000298275.1 Orycteropus afer afer | reverse complement strand
ATTTCTGACAATTTAGTATTAATCTTCTGGATTTCTATCTGTAGATTTAGAATAATTTCTAATTTTTCATTTGTTTTGTCATTTTGTTCTTGTATTTTCTTCCAAAATTTTTCTAGGGTTTTTTCTGTGTTTTCTTTGGTCTGTCTCTCAATCCTTTGAAGATACCTAAATATAATAATTTGAATTCCTTATCAGAGCATTCCAATGCTGCTTCTTCCTCAGGGACATGTTCTGGGTTTGTATCCTGCTCCCTTATTTCTTACCACTTTATCCTGCTTCTTTGTGTGGACTGTGATGATCTGTTGTCTCTAAGGTATAATTATGTTGTTGTATTTAGATCTCTGTTAACTCTTTGTGAAAAACATCCAAGGGTGATTCAGACTTTTCTTGGTGTTTTTTTTTTTTTTTTTTTTAATCTTTGGCCTGTTGGTGGAAAAGGAAGTGGCTCTCACTCAGTACATGAAGTTGCAGGAGCTGTGGGTGTAGTTGTGTCTTATGGGGATTGTTGCTGTCTTTCACTCAGTTAGGCAAAAATTACAATTGAATAATGATCAAAAAACTAAAAGCACATGGATAAAAAAACACACCATGTAATCACACAGGAACAGTAAGCAAAAAAAGAAAAAAGGGAAAAAGGAGAAGAAAAAAAACAGATAACCTGCAGTTCCTGGGGATAGGGCACTAAGAGAAAAAAAGGTAGAGAAGGAGAATAATGAAGAAAAAAATGGGAAAAATGAAAGAAAAAAAAAAACAAAAACAAGGAACAGGGTTAACCATGGGAAAAAAAAGGGGGAAAAATAAATTGAAAAAAAAAAAAATTCAACCAGGAACAAGGAACAGAAAAAAAGCTGAAAAGTAGGACCTTGGAGTGTCAGAACAAGAATAATAGTAAAAAGGACTAATGTATTATTAATAATAGTTGTTTTAAAACAGACAAATACAAGCAAACTAATTACCAGAAAAAAAGAAAGTGAAAAAGAAAAAAAATTCAGTGGAGGATAGGGCAGGGCACCCATGGTCCATCTGAGCACACAGACTGTGATGGATTTCCTGTGGGCCCAGAAGGTAGGTGGCAGTGGGGGATGGCTGCACCATAAGGGTGTAGGGTATAAGAGTAATAAGAGCAATGTCGCACCTTTTCAGTCTTGCAGTCCGGAGTGTTCTGGGGGCTGTTGGTAAGCAGAACCTGTTCTTAGGCCCTTGGAATCTGAAAGAGTGCTGACTCTTTAAATATCCAAAATGGTCAAGCTGCTTGTGAACATTCAAAATGGCAGCGCCCGCTGGACAGACAAAAGTCCACAGCTTAGCCCGCCTTTCTCTTCACCTCCATTTATTCCCCAACCAGAAGAGCAGTCCTCCGTGCTGTACCTGGCTAGCAGGGCTGAATTTTAGGTTAATTCTTAGGTCCTACTACCACTTGGCACTCTCAAAGCTGTCTGTGCCAAGCTGGCAGGATCGCACAGAATTACTGCCAGAACGCAGCTCTGTCTGTCTCCTTTTTTGGTATTTTCATGCAAATTATTCTGCTAGTTGGGGTGTAGTCCACTTCTATATCCTTCTCTTCAAGGCTCAGGGATCCAGGAGTACCTTCTGTGTCTGTTAATTGGTTTACCTTTTCTTTGTTGAAGAGGGTCTGTGCAGTCTTTCTGCCTAGTTGGCCATCTTACCAGAACTTCCTATATTTTTTATTCTTGATTAAGTTTAAGAACACAAAATTTTTTGAGGCTAGGACTTTTTAAAAAGTCTCTAAAAGAAAGATAAAATATATGAGGTTATTAAGTATAAAAAAAAAAAAAAACATGCATTTTTAACTATAAGTTGTCCGTAGTATCACTAATCTTCAATAGCATTTCTCATTTGAGCAGAAAAGAGATCATGGGATCTGAAAAAGCCCCATCTTTAGCCAGTACGTAGTCCATGACTGGTTATGAAGTATCTTAATTAACCCAGAAATGTTAAACACAGTAGCCAAGAGGTAACATTTCAATGATCGGAAAATAAACTTTTATAAAATATATTCAATACATGTAATTTTTTGTGCATGGAAGACATAGGCTTTAAATGTGTTGATTCATCATAGATAATTTAGATTTTTCACTGTGAATTAAAGCCAGGAATCCCTTCTAAATTTGAAATATAAAGACAAAGTAAAATTTGAAATTAAGTCAACATTTGATGCATAATATTGAATGGAACAGCAATGTGATATAAATATAAAAGATTCTGGTGGTATACTGTTTAAGGCATTTGGCTGCTAACCAAAAGGTCAGTGGTTAAAACTCACCAGCCACTCCACAGAAGAAAGATGGGGCAGTCTGCTCTCATAAAGACTTACAGCCTTATAAACCCAATGGGGATCACTATGAGTTAGATAAACTCTATGGCAGTGAGTTTGGTTTGGTTTTTGTATGACCTAAAAAAGGAGCTCTGGTAGCACTGTGGTTAAAGCATTGGATTCCTAACCAAAAATCAGTGGTTCAAACCCACTACCTGCTGTGTTGGTGAAAAATGATGCAGTATGGTTCCATAAAGATTTACAGCCTTGGAATCCTTACAGGGCAGTGCTACTCTGCCTTACAGGATTGTTATGAATTGGAACCAACCTGATAACATTGGGTATGATAAAACCATATTTGTCATTGTTATGTGCCTTCAAGTTGGGCCTGACACATAGCGGCCCCTCCTTGAGTCTCCAAGGCAGTATCACTACAGAAGTAGATTGTCCAACTATTTAGAAATTACAAAAATTACTAAATTGAATTCAATACAAAATAGAAAATTTCACTGTTAATATGACCTAATAAATGAAATATACATATGTAAGTGAAATTTTATTGTCATAAGAAAAAAATATATGGATCTATATTTAACAAAAAGACTTGAAGCACTTACTTACAAAAATCAGCAACTATAGACTTCAGTATAGATTGGACATAACAACCAACCAAACAAACAACATCAACAAAAATACACAAGTGGACCAATAAGCAACATCATGATAAATAGAAAAAGATAGCTGTTGTTAAGGATTTCATTTCACTTGGATCCACAATGAACACCTATTAAAGCAGCCATCAACAAATCGAACAATGTTTGCATTGTGCAAATCTTTAAAGAGCAAAGATTTTACTTTGAAGACTGAGGTGCACCTGATCCAAGCTACGATATTTTCAATAGCCTCATATGCCTGTGAGAACTGCACAAAGAATAAGGAAGAGTGTAGAATTGATGTATTTGAATTGTGGTGTTGCAAAAAATATTAACTCTATCATGGACTGTTAGAACAAATCTGTCTTGGAGGAAGTATAGCCAGAATGCTTCCTAGAAGCGAAAAAGGCCGGGTTTCATCTCCCATACTTTGGTCATATTGTTAGAAGGTACCAATACATGAAGAAGAATATCATGCTTGGTAAAATAGAGGGTCAGCAATAAAAGGGAAGAGCCTCATCTAGATTGATTGACACAGTGGCTAGGAAGATGGGCTCAAACATGGGAACAATTGTGAGTATAGCACAGGACCAAGCAGTGTTTTGTTTAGTTGTACATAGGCTTGCTATGAGTTGAAACCAACATGACAGCACTTAACAACAACAATCATTATGGAACCATTTCACAAGCTTTTCTTCCATGGAATCCTTGGGCATGACTAAACCACCCATCTTAAGTTAGTAATAAAGAGAAAACTATTTCTGACATCCAAAGAAATGTGGAAACCCTTTTAGATATTAAAATTTTAAAAGGTTAGTGTCAAATTAAAATCTAAGATAGAATAAAATAAGAAATAATTCTATAGGCTCCAAAAATCATATGCTTATCAGCAGTATAGTCAAAGGAGGGAGGCCCAGGTAGAATCGTTTCAGTTTTACTAAGAACAACTTCCTGTGCTTCATTTTATATTAATTGCCCTGATTATCTATTACATCTCTGTTACTTTTTTTTCATATTAATTTTAAGTGTCTTTCAAGAAATGATTTATTAATACCTGGTTCCTACTACAAGGTTGCCTGATTATTGTAGTTGAGTGAGTTTTCAAATTACCGATTTTCCTGTTCCAAATATGCAGAATTTCCTATAACACCAGGAATTAGTATTATTCACTTCAAAATTATTATTATTTTAAATAGTAAAAACAAACTCTAGGAAATATATTAAGGTGATAATTCACATTACTCTAAAAAGGGTTAATTTGTTTTAAATTAATTAATGTTTCCAAATCCCATCAATCTCTTATGAATTTTTACTTCCATGAACAGTTTATGTATAACCTAAGAAAACTTTTCCCATCCTAACCTAAACTTTATTTTTATTTTTAGAAGTGTAAGCTTAGAAGGAAAGTAATTTAGTTATATGAGATTGGGAATGTTCCAAAAGACTTAAATTATATATATATATATATATATATCTCAAGTGGGATAGATTGTTTTAGAGCATTATTAAGAAATTATGAATAAGTAACATTTTCTACAGACATAAAATAAATGACTATATGTTAAATACATGGAGTTTGAAGACATGAAACCTAAGGTTCCAATCTTGGCAATGACCCTATGCTTCAACTTGGTATGAAAAAAGTTCATTTGCCTTCAAAAGACCAAGTGACCAAGTGTGCTTGTGCAGGAATCATGAGATAATTGTAAATATAGACTAAGGAAAAAGAATATCAGTCTCAATTTCCAGACTGCATAATACTCCTGGAGCATTCTATTTTCTCTTGAACAAAGAAATAAACTCTCCAATTATGATGAAGTTTGTATTTCTGCCAGCTATATTATTATACGGTCCAAATAGCTCTAACATAAAAAAATACATATATTTTTTAGTTGTAAATGTATATAAAATTTCAGATATGGTATACTTCATTCCTTTTTTTTTTTCTTTCCCTCCTTCTACTTCCTCTGCCTTACTTTCTCTCTGTAGTGGCAGAAGAATTGATGGGATGAGGTAATTGTGCTTGTTATGTGTTAACTTGGCTGGGTCTGGTTTTGAATGGCTGGGCAGCTTGATGTATTTATCCCCCATGATGAGACTGACCATCAACTCCATTGTGGAATCTACTGGAACAGTTGAGTAGCTGCCTTATGGATGTGATCTGCTTCCAGTATACAAGAAGAAGCATTGAGAAAGATCTCTACTGGTTTTTGGCATGCTTTGACCATGTGTGTAGCCAAGTCTTCATTTAGCAGCCTGCCATCTTTCTTGGTGATCTTGGGACTGTCCCTGGACTTGAACTGGTGTTGCCATGTTGTTTCATGATCTTGGGACAGTGCCATTTTACTTGTCAACCATTGGTTTGTCAGCCTTAGCAGCTAGCAGTTGCCTGAGTTAAGAGAAGCCTCCAGCTTCAGTGGGCCAGGAGCAAGAGGCAAAGCCAAAGCCCAAGTTAAGGGGCCTTCATCCAGCCTCTAAAGCTGGCACTCAGACTTCTAGCCTCCTAAACTGTAAGAGAATATATCCTTGTTTGTTCAAGTCATCCATTTGTGGTATTTTCTGTTAGAGTGGCACCAGGTAACCAAAACAGTCATAGAAGAGGTCATATTAGGATTTAAGAGGCATCTAACATGATTGGGACATAAGGGTTGTTTGGCAAATATACAAATATATTTAAATTAATAGGATTCAGATTTCTAATTGCAAAGAAAGAGTTTAAAATATGTAAAAGGAGAAAACTAGAACAAAAAACAAACAAAAATAAATGCACATTAAAAAAAAAAAAAAAAACCTGAATTGGTGGATTGGAATTGGGGATATTAGAATGAACTAACAGGTATGCTAGATAAATAGATGATAGATAGATAGGCAGATGATAGACAGATAGATAAATAATAACACCAATCCTTATCAAACTCTTCTGCAAAATCTTAGAGAAAGGAACAATTCCAAACTCATTCTAAAAAATTAAGTAAAAACAGACTTGAATCCTTCAGACAACTAATGAAATATATAAGGTTTTAGCCAGCATGATTAAAGAAAAAGAGAAGACAGAAATTCCTAATATCAGGATTGAGAGCTGAACATCACTAGAGATTTTATATATATATTAAATAATAGAAAGGAGATTGTATAACTAGCATTATGTCAATACATTCCATACTTTGATAACAATGACAAATTCCTTCAAGATATAAAACAAAATACTCATGCAAAGAAAAATAGATAACATTAGGTGGTGTTGTTGCTAGGTGCCATTGGATCAGCTCTGACTCAAAGTGACTCTATATACAAAAGCACAAAACACTGCCAAGTCTTGAGCCATCCTCACAATCTTTGCTTTGCTTGAGACCATAGTAGCAGCCACTGTGTCAATCCATCTCCTTGAGAGTCTTCTTCTTTTATACTTACCCACTACTTTTCCAACCATGATATCCTTCTCCAGGGACTAGTCCCTTCTGACAACATGAAAAAAGTAAGTGAGACAAAGTCCGGCCATTCTTACTTCCAAGGAGCATTCTGGCTGCACTACTTCCAGGACATATTTGTTAATGCTGGTAGTCCATGGCATTTTCAATATTTTTTCCTAACACTACAGTTGGGCAATCTACTTCCATAGTGATACTGCGTCGGAAACCCAAAGAGGTGTTGCTATGAGTCAGGGCCAACTTGACAGCACATAACAACAACAACACAATTCAAATGAATCAATTCTTCTTCAGTTTTCCCTACCCATTGTCCAGCTTTCACATGCTTATGAGATGATTTAAAATACCACGGCATTAGTTAGGCAGCACTTAATCTTCACAGTGACACCTTTGTTCCTTAACACTTTAAAGAGGTCTTTTGCAACAAATTTGTCCACTGTGATAAAATATCTTATTTCTTGACTAATGCTTCCATGGGAGATGATTGCAGATCCAAATAAAATTAAATTCTTGACAACTTCAATCTTTTCTCCATTTATCATGATGTTGTTTATTGGTCCAAAGTTGAGGATTTATACTTTCTATATTGAGGTGTTATCCATTCTGAAGACTGTAGCCTTTGATCTTCATCAAAAATTTCTTCAAGTCATCTTCACTTTCAGCAAGAAAGGTTGGGTTATCTGCATATCACAGCTTATTAATGAGTCTTCCTCCAATCCTGATGCCATGTTCTTCTTCATACAGTCCAGATACTCTGATTATTTGCTCAGCATACAAATTGAACAAGTATGGTGAAAAGATACAACCCTAATGGGCACCCTTCCTGATTTTAAACCATGCAGTATTCTCTCATTCTCTTTGTATAATGGCCTCTTTGTCTATGTACAGGTTCCTTGTGAGCACAATTAAGTGTTCCACAATTCCTATTCTTCTCAATGTTATCTATAATTTGTTGTGATCCATACAATTAGTAGTGCTATCTATATATTAAATGCATTGATTTTATAATTAATAATCTTTCGCAAAGAAAATTAGATATAAGGAAACTTAAATTTCATGAGAGAAGAAAATCTTAATATCAAAGAGCTTAGATTAGAAAAAAAAATCTTAGTTCTAACATTAAAATCACTACCCATTAATGAAAACATTAATAAGTTAAATTTCATCAAAACTAACAACTTCTTTTTTTGAAAAAGAATCTCTAGGTGGTTCAAATGGAAGGAAGGTTGGGCAATCTGCTTCTGTAGTGATACTGTTTTGGGTCTGACTCCACAGCACATAACAACAACAACAAGAGGTGGTTCAAATTGTTATTTGCTCAGCTACTAACCAAAAGGTTGGCAATTCATGTCCACTCAGAGGCACCTCAGGAGTAAGGCCTGGCAATGTACTTCCCAAAGAACACAGCCATTAAAACCTTATGGAATCCAGTTCTAATCTGTAACATATAGGGTTTCCATGAGTTAAGATAACTTAAGAGCAACTTTTTTTTTTCCCTCTTCTTTGAAAGACATTGTGAAGAAAGGAAGAACTATCTCACAGAATGGCAGAAAATAAAAGACTTGATTAAATAAAATAAATTCTTAAAATTTGACAATAAGATAACAATATAATAAATTTGGGAGCTCTGGTAGCATAGTGGCTAAAGCACTTGACTGCTAAACAGAAGGCTGGTTCAAACCCACCAGCCACTCCTTGGAAGGAAGGTTGGGCAATCCTACTTCCGTAGTGTTACTGCCTCAGAAACCCAAGGAGGGGTCGCTATGAGTCGGGGCCGACTCGAAGGAACATAACAACACAACAACAACAACATAATAAATTTAAAAATAATTAGAAATACCTGAACAGACAATTCACTAAAGAAGATAAAACCAAAACCAAAACCAAACTCACTGCCACTGAGTGGGATCTGACTCATAGCAACCCCTCCTTGGGTTTCTGAGGTGGTATCACTATGGAAGTAGATTGCCCAACATTCCTTCCAAGGATTGGTTGGTGGATTTGAACTTCCAGCCTTCTGGTTAGAAGTCTAGTGCCTTAGTCATTACACCACCAGAGCTCTCAAAGAAGATAAGGAGAAGATAAATAAGTACACAAGAACGTACTCAATATCATTAAATATTATGGATTTTTTAATTAAAACCACACAATGATATCAGTGCACACATACTAGAATGGCTAAAGTAAAAAGACTCATTATTCCAAAAAATGGTAAAGATATGAGGCAACACTTTATAAAATAAATGTAAAATAATACAATTTCTTTGGAAAACATTTTAATAATTTCTTAAAAACATTTTAATAATTTCTTAAAAAGTTAAATATGCATTTACCATATAATCCAGCCACTAAGGTCACTGCCAGGCTTCACTGCAGGAAGAGTATATTTCTCCACTCCTTTGATCCTCGACTTGGCCACATCCTTTTCTTTGTCTAATGGCAAGCAAATGGATGTGACTTATGCTATGTCTACATTGTAGTTTTAAATGTTATTGCCTGGCTTGGTTCTACCCTGCTATTGGGTTGTATCCTTGTTCTCTGGCCTTCTGTTAGCATAATAACAAACACAAAGAATAGTGGAGATTAGTCACTGTCATGTATGCCTTTATAGTGCTCTCAAACTACATATGTGCAAGTTATTAATAGTGTGAAGTTAAAAACAGAAAAATAAACATATGTGAAGTATATTGTAAACAACCTCTCTAAGTTGGCTTCATGCTGTGATAAAAGAAAATATATGACTAAATCATTGTGAAATGACTTTGAGACATTAAATAAATTATAAAAAAACCCTTAATATCCAACTTTGACAGAAGAAAAAAGATAATACATAAGGATAATTTTCTATCTTTGATGGAAAATATAACACACTAGTCTTTGTTAAATAAGATATCACCTGATCCCTTTTGTGCGGTAGAAAATCACATATAAACTTTGTACTTTGTCTAACTCAACTAGAGAATGCAGAGGTAGCATGTTTCTCTAGAGTCTGACTCATTCCTAAGATTGAGACCCAGCCAGGGACAAAGACCGAGACTCTTGCCACCACCACTGTCATACTTTCCTCCAGAAACTGCTCAGTAAGGTAAAACCCTGAAGTCTAAAAATTTGAACTCTAACCATTGGCCTAATCTTATATTATTATAATTCTGTAGCCCTAATAGAATGCTATGTGGTCTTACCTGTGTGCCTTGCCATGACGACATTGCAGTAAAGAAAATGAATTTATGAATGATAGAAACTAGGGCATTTATTTAGTTATTTTACAATACAATTCCACAGGATGGTAGGTCCAAAAAATGTTGTTCAGAGGTCCTGCCCTAAGCCCAATAGAGGCAAAGTTAAGTACATATTTATATACTTCAAGAAGTAAATGTTCATATACTTCAAGAAGTAAATGTTCATTATCTTAAACCACTGATTTGATGGTTCAGAAGGAAGGTTGGGCAATCTACTTCTGTAGTGATATTGCTTTGGAAACCTGAGTAGGGGTCACTATGAGTTGAGTCCAACTTGATGGCAGTGTATGTGTGTTTTTAAGTTGATGTTTTTTGTTTGTTTTTCTTTTTAGTCACTGTAGCTAAACCTAACTAACTTGTCTTAATAGTGATGAAAGTTAACCTGAGTACCATATTAAAAAAAAAAAAAAAAGTGTTTTATATATATTTATTTTATTTACTTCACCTAATATTTCTATTTGGGACCTCTGCTTGAGTTGTGGTTAAGACACTTGACTGCTAACCCAGAGGTTGATTGATACAACCCATAGTCTCTCATGGGAGGAAAGATGAGGCAGTCTGCTTCCATAAAGATTTACAACCTTGAAAACTCAATGGGGATCACCATGACTTTGCTCAACTCAATGGAGGTAAGTTTGATTTGGTTTTGGAATATAACTATTGAAATACACTATCACATTGTGCACCAGCTATTCTAATGTTCTGGTTACAAACAAGTCCATTTGTTTGTATGAGTGTTTTTTGTTTTTTTTTTCATTTCTTTGGGTTTTCAACAGTCCTAAAGGAACAAATTATCATATCCCTTCAAGCATTAGTAAGATGGATATATGTAAGTGAACAATAACATCAGGGTGGTGCACACTATTAAGAACAATTAACCATTTGAGATCAAAGGGGCAGCACTTACCTAGGGATAAAGTTCAGAAAGTGAAAGAGTATAGGATAGAGGGACAAATGGAAACAGTAAACACAGGGAGGAAGTGGAAGAGTACTATTAAATTGGGGAAAGTGCAATCAATGTAACAAAACAAAGTGTGTGTGAACTGTTGGATGGAAAACCAATTTTCTCTGTAAACTTTCACCCAAATCATAGTAAAAAGTTAAAAAGAAGGATATATAAGCCAGAGAACCCAACTAAGGATTTACAGTCAAGACTTTGATGTCCTGTGTGATCAGACCAAGTTAGCAATCTCCTTTCCTATAAAATGGAGTCTTGGTAAAGGTTTATTCTTGGATCGATTTAAAACATCCTTCACTATGCAGCATTTAATATTCATTCTAAATTTATAAGACATTTTTACTGTTCCTTTACCTAAATCATTACAAGCATTCCTTTTAAAATAAGGGTGTAGGTGGTTAATGACACTCTTCTTGAGAGATAATATTTAAATCAAGAGAAAACAGTCAAAATTAAGGTAAAAAATGGTTAATATGTTAAGACATTGGCAATTTTCACACTTACTAAATAATATTTCTTTCAAACTGAACAGAAGTAATGTCTAACATAATGTGTATATATTCATTATTGACATGCTGCCTAACATATATGAGTATTAGAGCAAAAAGACTGTTAGTAGATTATATACAGTAAAAAGAAAAAAAGGTTTTAATATATATACAATTATGGATATGAAGTTTCTTATTGTGTGGTTAGTGTATTAAACTAACAAGTTTTGTGTTTTATAATTTTTTTATACACAAAGGCAGCCTCAAAATTGTCTTTCTACAAATAAGGTTCAAAGTTAGCATCTAGTAGTATTAAACTTACTAGAAATTCCAGTCATCTAAATAACTTTGTTCCATCACAAAAAACCTGAAATCTAAAATAAAAAAAGGAAAAAGTAAAAAACTGATTATAAACCGACCGAAGATTTTGCATTTATGATTATAGACAGATTGTTATGTGCATTTATGTGTATATGTGCTGTGATGCATGCTCTTATGCATAGTATCCTCTGTCATTGCTTCTCTGAGGGAGGTAAATTCTACTACTAAATGAATTTTAAAGGATTATGAATGATAATATAGATACTATCAAGTCTTACCAAGGTTATGAACATATACAAGGTTATTACTCTCTATAGTACTCTGATGCCTTGCATGTAGATGTGACACTGGAAACTATTCCACCATTATTCAAATAAAAACAGGGTCACCTGTAGTGGAAAGGTTTCAGAAGAGGTTTCAGACTAAGATAGATTGGGCAAGAGGACCAGTTTATCTACTTCTAAAAAAAATTGACCATTGAAAAGCATATGAATAGCAATGGAATGTTGTCTGATATGTTGTTGTTGTTGTTGTTAGGTGCTGTCAAGTCATCTCTGACTCAGTGATCCTCTACACAACAGAACAAAACACTATCTTTTCATGCACCATCCTTACAACCTTGCTATACCTGAGCCCATCGTGACAGCCACTGTGTCAATCCATGTTGTTGAAGGTCTTCTTTTTTGCTGACCTTTCTCTTTATGAAGAATGATATCCTTCTCCAGAGAATGGTCCCTTCTGGCAACATGACCAAAGTAAGTGACATGAGGCTCGCCATTCTCCCTTCCAAGGAGCATTCTGGCTGTGCTTATTCAAGGACACATTTGCTTATTCTTCTAACAGTCCAGGTAGAGTACTTTCAGTATCTTTTGCCAACACCACAACTTAAAAAGCATTAACTCTTCTTTAGTCTTCTGGACCATTCATCTGTGAGTGTGTTATACTATGGTGGTTTGTGTGTTGCTGTGAGGCTGGAGGCTATACCACCAGCATTTCAAATACCAGTAGGGTCACCCATGATGGATAGTTTTCAGTGGAGTTTCTAGACTAAAGCAGACTCAGAAGAGGGAAGGGGTATCCACTTCTCAAAAAATTGTTGTTGTTGTTGTTGTTATGTACTGTCAAGTCAGATCTGACTCATAGTGACCCCACCTTGGGTTTCCGAGACAGTATAGCTTTGGAAGTAGATTACCCAAGCTTCCTTCCAAGGAGTGGCTGGTGGGCTTGAACTGCCAGACTTCTGGTTAGCAGTCAAGTGCCTTAGGCACTATGCTACCTAGCCAGTGAAAACTTTGTCTGATATAGGTTGGGAAAATGAGCCCATCAGGTTGGAAGGCACTGAAAATATCATGGGCGAGAGTTGCCTCCTCAATATAGAGTTGACCTTAATGAAGTGGTTAGAGCAAAGGTATCAGAACCTTCATTTGCTGATGTGGAGCAATTCAAAATGAGAAGAAACAACTGCAAACATCCATTCATAATTGAAATATGGAATGCACATAGTATGAATCTAGGAAAATTACAAGTTGTCCAAAATGAAATGGAAGGCTTGTGGAATGATATCCTAGCCATTAGTTAGCTAACAGAAGCTGGTTTGGCCATTTAGATTCAAATAATCATATGGTATAGATGTTGGGAATGACAAATTGAAAAGTAATGGCATGGCATTCATCATCCAAAGGAACATTTCAAGATATATTCTGAAGTATAATGCTATCAGTGATAGATAAATATGTAAAAAATTACAAGGACCATGAGTTAGTATCACTATCATTCAAATTTACCTGCCAACCACTAATATCAAAGATGTACAAGTTGAATATTTTCACCAACTTCTGTAGCCTGAAATTGTTCAATCACGTAATTAAGATGAATTTATAATTATTGGTAATTGGAATGCAAAGCTTAGAAACAAAGAAGGATACAGCCTTGGTGATCTAAATGATGCTAGTTAACCAATGATAGAATTTTGTAAGACAGGACTTATTCATTGCAAATACCTTTTTCAACAACTTACACAATGACTATAAACAGACCTCATTGAAATGAACAAACTCAAATCAAATACATCCATTTAAAAGATGATAGAAAAGCTTAATATCATCAATTAGAACAATGTCAGGGACAACTGCAGAGAAGACCATCAATTGGTCGTATGCAAGTAAAAGTTGAAGTTGAAGAAAACTACAAAAAGTCCACAACAGCCAAAGCAGGACCTTGTGTATATCTTGCTTGAATTTGGAGAACGCCACAAGAATAGATTGGGCACACTGAACACTAACAACCTGCCAAAGGGGAAACAAGCCCATCTTCTGACCTTCTGTAATCCCACAAGAGGAAGATAAAATCACCAAAAGTAGCCCAAGGTCTATTCCTGTAAGGCAAGACATGATGCCTTTCTCCAGCCATTTCACCAATCCTGGCACCAATGGTTCCTCTCAGAACACCCATCACCTCTCTTCTAAGTTTGATAATTTGCTGCAGTGGCCACACAGAAGCCACAGATTATAGGGTTTATTAGGGAAGCAACAGGCTACAATTCAATTTTAGGAACAGACTTATTCTCTCTCAGCCTGCCATCTCTCTGCTGACAGTCTTTCTCAGTCTCTCTCCCAGCAGGTTGTGTCTCTCTGTGTCTCCCTTTCTCTCAGCAGTGCATGCCTCTTAGTGTCTTTCTCAGCAGTGCATGTATCTTGGTGTCTGTCAGCTGGCAGTGAGAGATTTCTTCTGCCTTTAGGAGGGCTCCTTTTGAACCTGGCAGAGTGGTCAAACTAACCAATCCAAATATCAGAATTCTATACACCTGAGAGAAAGCGAGCTTCCAGAAAATTACTTTGTGATGCTCCCAATAGAGATACCTTGGGTGGATAACTTTAACAATCAGGACCTTTTCAGGTCCTTGTGGCAAATCCTGCCATGGAATTTACAAAGACTGATGGCAAGAAAAGCCACACTATATAATTTACTACACTGCACAACTGAAGATCTAATGAATTGTGGAAAGACATCAAGGAAATCATATGAGAAGAAAGCACACAGTCATTTAAGACAGAAAGGAAACAAATGGATGTGAGAAAAGTCTCTGGAACTTGTTTTTGTATGATAAAGTGAATAGAAGAAATGATGAATTATAAGAGCTGAACAGAGATTTCAAATGTGCAAGGACATGGAGTTTGAAAACTGAAACAGAAGAATATGCTCAGTGTTTCTCAAAGTGAAAGAATCAAAGAAAAAATTAAGCCTCAAATTGCAATATTGAAAGATTATAAGGGCAAAATACTGAATGACACAAGAAGCATCTAAACAAGATGGATGGATAAATAAACTATGCTACACATACACAATAGACTACTATGCAGCATTAAAGAACAGCTATGAATCTGCAAAGCACCTCACAACAAAAATGAACCTAAAGGACATTACACTGAGTGAAATGTTTCAATCACAAAAGGACAATTACTGTATGAAAACAAAACAAAAATCCTCACTTCCATCAAATCGATTCTCATTCATAGAGACTCCCTTTGGGTATCCAAGGCAGCAAATCTTCACAGAAGTAGATCGCTCATTCTTCCTTGCTTAAAGTGACTGGTGGGTTTGAACCACAAATCTGGTTAGCAGTCAAATGCCTTAGGCAGTATATCACCAGAGCTCCTTTGTATGAAATTGCTACTCTAAAAAGTTAAGAAAATGTTTACACACAGAAAGAATTGTTCTTTGATGGTCACCAGGGGTGGGAGGGAAGGAAGGGACTCACTAGCTACAGGATAGACATGAATTAACTTGAGAGAAGGAAAAGGCAATATACAGTAAGGGGGAGGTCAGCACAAAATGATTAAGGCAGTGGAAGAAATAGGGAGGAGCACAAACAGGAGGCAGCCAAGGTAAATTCTATTACATACACAATGCTGCAATAATCACAATAATTCATGAGCAGATGCATCGATAGATATTCAAGCTGAACAGGGGTGGGAAGGTGAATGAGACTACAACCATGAGTATATATAGGCTTGATGGAGCTTATCTCTACCCATATATTTATAGGTGCTGCAAATATATCCATAAATATAGTAAAGCATACATGTGACAAAGTTGTGAAAATGCCTTGTTGTTGTTGTTGTTTGCCGTCGAGTTGGCCCCGACTCATAGCGACCCCTCCTTGGGTTTTCGGGGCAGTATCACTACGGAAGTAGGATTGCCCAACCTTCCTTCCGAGGAGTGGCTGGTGGATTTGAACCTCCTGCCTTCTGGTTAGCAGTCAAGTGCCTTAGCCACTATGTTACCAGAACTCCCAAAAATGTCTTAGTGATACCCAAAATCCTGAAAGTAATGATTTTCTGAGTATGCAGCTTCAGGAACGTAGATTTAGATGACACTGAGGTCAATTGTCATAACATCATCCAAAAAGACAATATTGTACATCCTACTCTGTTTTGAGTAGCAAATGGAGATTTAAAAGCTTGTGAGTAGCCATTTAAGGTCCAATTATTGGTCTCTTCCTATCTGGAGCAAAGAATAGTGAAGAGATTCAAAGACACAGGAAACAATTAGTCCAAAGGGCTAGTGGAGCACTTGAACCATGGCCTCCACCACCCTGACACAAGAAGAACTACATGGTACCTGACTACCGCTGCTGACTCATCTGAAAGGAATGACAATAAAAGGTCCCAGATAGTGTGGGGGAAAATGTGGAACAAAACTCAAAATCAAAACTCAAAAAAGACCAGGCTTACTTCTCTGAGGAAGACTAGTGGAACCCCTAGGACTATGGCCCTTAGATATCCTTCAGATTATGAACAGCACTTAACCCCATGTATAAACAGCAGCCAATTGATACACAGGCTGATAAAGTGTACAGTAATATCAGGAGGGTATGCATTCACTAGAAGAATCAAGAAATATGAATTCATAAGGACAACATTTGCCCAAGGATAGAACTAGATACACAGCAGAGGATAGGAAGAAAGAATGAAGGGAAGGGGTGGGCACAAGGAGGAAGTGAGAAAAATGCTGTTGTTGTGTGGGAATTGCACTAAATGTCACAAAACAGATTGTGTATGGATTGTCGAGTGGAAAAGAAGTTTGTTCTGTAAATTTTCACACAAACTACAATAATAAATAAGTAAATGAAAATAAACAACATGGGAGAAATATAGAGTCTGTGAACTAAAAAATAAAATAAAATACAATAAAATTGTCAACGTTTAACCATTACAGCAGGTAGCATATGATCCAGAACTGATGGTATTGAAGGAAGAACTCAAAGCTGCACTGAGGGCATTGGTGAAAACAAGAGTTGAGGAATCTACAGGATACTGGGATGCTTCAAAAAACAGATTCAATGCTGGAAGTGCTCATTCATCTGTGCTAAGAAATTTAGAAGAAAGCTACCTGGCTACTGACTGAAATTGATCCATTTTTGTGCCCATTCCAATGAAAGGTGATCTAACAGAATGTGGAATATATTAAACAATATAATTAATATCACACAAAAATTTCTGTGAAGATAATTCAAAAATAGTTGCAGCCCACCATTAACAGGGAACTTCCAGAAACTGAAGACACATTCAGTAGAGGATGTGGAATGAGGGATACCATTACTGATGTCAGGTGAATCTTGGCTGAAAACAGAGCATTCTAGAAAGATATTTAGCTGTGCATTTTTGACCAAGCAAAAACATTTCACTAGGTGGATAATAACAAATTATGGATAACACTGTGAAGAATAGGAACTCCAGGACACTAAATAGTGGTTATGCAGAAGATGTACATAGACCAAAGGGATATTGGGTGGTTTAAATCAGGAAAGTTGTACATCAGGCTTGTATCTTTTCACCATACTTACTCAATCTGTATGATTGAATAATCTGAGAAGCTAGATTATATGAAGAACACAGCATATGATTAGAGGAAGACTCATTAATAATTTTACCATATAAAGTTGACACTGCCTCACTTGGTAACAAAGAAGGGTGATTTTAAAAAAAGTGGAAATTATGGAACAATATCATTAATATCACCCACAAGAAAAATATTGCTGAAGATAATTAAGAAAAAAAAAAAAAAGAAAGAAAGAAAGAAATGTTGCAACAGGATATTAACAGGGAACTTCCAGAAATGCAAGCTGAATTCAGAAGAGGACATGGAATGAGGAATATCATTGCTGATGTCAGATGGACCTTGACTGAAAGCAAAGAATACTGGAAAGATGTTTACTTGTGGTTTATTGACTGTGCAAAAGCATTAACTGAGTAATCAAAACAAATTATGGATAACATTGGAGTTCTGGTAAGATAGTAGAATAGGAAAACAAACTACACAGACCCTCTTCTTTCTTCATAAAAGAAAAAGGAAACCAAATAATGCACATACAGAAGATAATCCTAGAGCCCTGAGCTTTGAAGGAGGATGCAGAAGTGGAAGAAACTCCAACTAATAGAAGAACCTGCATGAAAACAGACAAAGGAGACATACAGAGCTGCAGTCTGACAGCAATCCTGATGACATGGATAACTTGGATATTGCCAAGTGGTGTTCCAAAAGCAAACTCACTGCCATCAAGTTGGATCCAACTCACGGTGATGCCTCTTTGGGCTTCTGAGACAGTATCACTATGGAAGTAGACTGCCCAATCTTCCTTCGGAGGAGTGGCTGGTAGGTTTGAACCAGCAGCCCTCTGGTTAGCTGTCAAATGCATTATGCACTACACCACTAGGGCATAAGAAATAACCTAAAAATTGGCCCTGCTAGCCATAGGTCACTCAGAGGACTGCACTGGTGGCTGGTGAATAAAAGAGGAAGCAGAGAAGAGGGAGACAGGCTGAGCTGTGGACTTTTGGCTGCCTGGAGGGCACAGCCTTTTTGAACGTTTACAAGTGGTTGGATAACTTTTGGATATTTAAAACAACAGCATTCTCTCAGATTTCAGGGACCTGAGAATAGGCTCTGCTTTCTGAGAACTACAATAACATACTGGATGTGAATGACTGGAAAATCATAATATTGTCGCTGTTACTCTTATACTCCACAACCTATTGGTGAATGGAGGTGTAGCCATTCCTCATTTCCACCCACCTTCTAGTCTGGCAGGAATAAAATCCCAGTCTGTGCATTCTTATAGAGCCTGGGTGAAGTGCCCTGCCCTGCCCTGATTTTCTTTTTTTCTTTCTTTATACTTTATTTGTTTCTGTCTGTTTTAAAATTATTATTATTATTTTCATCCTTTTTATTATTATTCTTTATTATTCCCTTCCCAGGTTCTAGTTTTCGGCTTTTTCTCTCTTCCCTTTTCCTGGTTCCCATATTTTTCTTTCTCATA
>NW_006922262.1:93319-97220 GCF_000298275.1 Orycteropus afer afer | reverse complement strand
TGAGAATATATCCATTCAGGAAGTCCAACAAACCCCAAACAGGATAGACCCCAAAAGAAAATCACCAAGACATATCATCATCAGATCATCAAAACCAAAGACAAAGAAAAAAATCCTGAAAGTAGCACAGGAAAAATGAAAACTTACTTACAAAGGACAACCAATAAGAATGAGCTGTGATTTCTCAGCAGAAACCAGGCAAAAGAGAAGACACTGGGGTGGTATGTATAAAATTCTGAAAGAGAAAAAATTTCCACCAAGAATTATATATCCTGAAAAATTGTCCCTCAAGTATGATGGTGAAATTAGGAGATTTTCAGATAAGCAGAAATTAGGAGAATTTTTTAAAACCGACTAATTTCACAAGAGATAACTAAAGGGGGTTCCTTTAAATAGACAACCAACAAATGAACATTAATACACAAGATGACATAACCCAGGAACCACCGCTATGGACATATCCAAATTAAAATAAGCTTACAAGATTGTAAACAGGGAACCAGATACATCAATTGGCAAATGAGTGCAACTACAAAACCAAATGAGGGGTAAATAGTGTAGTTACAGAACTTCAAAATGGTGAAGAAGTCAAGAAAGTTGCAAGATAGAATGGACTCTTCTAAACTCAGGGAGAAAATTATAAATAACAAGGTAACCTCAAAGAAAAATAATATACCTTCACATCAAAATAAACAAGAGGACAAGCACAAATATTAAGGGAATACTAAAACAATAGCAGTGGGAAATAATAACACAACTCATTAACATATTGACCTCAGCACAGAAAATTATGTGGAACAAACAAACCAGGAACACCAAAATAAAACACATAACAAAATGACAGCAACCAATTCATACTTGTCAATAATTACACCAAACGTTAATGGATTAAATGCACCATTCAAGAGACAGAAAGTTGAAGACTGGATAAGAAAACATAATCCACCAATATACTCTCTACAAGAGACACACCTTAGACACAAAGACAAAAATAGACTGAAAAATCAAAGGTTGGAAAAAGATGTATAAACAAATGGCAACCATAAAAGAGCAGGAGTGGCAATACTAATTTATGATAAATTGACTTTAAGACAAAAAGCACCATAAGAGACAAGGAAGGACATAATATAAAGATTAAATAATACATTGAACAAGAAGATATAAACATAATAAATATCTATTGACCCAATGATAAAGACCCAAAATACATAAATCAGACTTTAAAAGAGTTGAAAAGAAAAATACATGACTGCACAGTCATAGGAGATTTCAATACACCTCTTTCAAAGAAAGATAGAACAACCGCAAAGAAACTCAACAAAGATGCAGAAGAGTTAAACAATATAATACATCAACTTGATCTTATAGATATCTATAGAGCACTTCACCCAAGAAGAGCATAATTCACATTATTTTCTAGTGCACATAGAACATTCTCCACGATAGACCATATGTTAGTCCATAAGGAAAGCCTTAATAAATTTAAAAACCTTGAATTGTTTCAAAGTGTATTCTCAGATCACAAGGCTATCAAATTAGAAATCAAGAACAGGAAGATCAATGGAAAAAGAGAAAACACATGGAAACTGAACAACATCCTTCTTAAGAATGACTGTGCAAGAGAAAAAACAAAAACTGAAATTAAAAAATTCCTTGAATCAAACAAAAAGGAATACAAAATATACCAAAATGTTTAGGACAAAGCAAAAGCAGTGACCAGAGGGAATTTATAGCAATAAATGCATACATCAAAAAAGAAGAAAGGGACAAAATAAACACTTTAGACCAGCATCTCCAACAATTAGAAAAAGAACAGCAAGAAAAGCCTATTCACCAGAAGTAAATACCAACAAAATTTTTTGAGGGCATGGAAAAGCCAATTACTAATTTCAAATGAGAAAGAAAGAGACTTTAGATAAGCAGAGCACTACTGGAGAAGAAGAACAAAGTGGGAGATCTTACACTCTCGGATCTCAAATCCTACTATATAGTCACAGTAGTCAAAACAGCATTGTATTGTTACAATGATAGATAGACCAATGGAACAGAATTGAAAACCCAGAAATTGACCCATCCATCTATGGACAGCTGATCTTTGACAAAGGTCCAAAACCCAATTAATGGGAAAGAGATAGACTTTTTTACAAATGGTGCTCGAAAACTTGGATATTCACTTGCAGAAAAATGAAACAAGACCCACACCTCACCCCATACACACAAACAAACTCAAGTTGGATCAAAGACTTAAATGTAAACCTCAAACTATAAAATTTATCAAAGATAAAATAAAGGTAAATCTAGGGGCTCTAATTTATGGTATAAATAGACTATCAAGAATAACCCAGAATGCACAGGAGGTGGAAGAGAACCTAGATGACTGGGACCTTTTAAAAATTAAATTCTTATGTGCATCGAAAGACTTTATCAAAAAGGTAAAAAGAGAACCTACAGATTGGGAGAAAATATTTGCCTATGACTTATCTGACAAAGGATTTATTATCCAAATCTATAGAAAAATTCAACACCACAACACCAAACATACAAACAATCCAATTCAAAAAGGGGCAAGGGACATGAAGAGCCACTTCACTAAAGATGATATGTTGGCAGCCAACAAATGCATGAGGAATTGCTCACAATCTTTAGCAATTAGAGAGGTGCAAATCAAAACATGGATTACATATTATCCCACTCCACAATAATAGCAAAGTTCAACAGGACAGAAAATAACAAATGCTGGTGAGGCTGCAGAGAGATTGGAACTCTCATACACAGCTTGTGCAACTGCAAAATGGTAAACATTGTGGAAAATGGTATGGTGTTTCCTTAAAACACTGAAAATACAAATATCATTTGAACGAGTAATTCCATCACTAGGATTATATCCTAAAGAGATGAGAGACAGGACACGAACAGACATATGCAGCACACCTATTCATTGGAGCACAATTCACTATAAAAAAGATATGGTAACAACCTAAATGCCCATCAACAAATGAATGGATAACCAAACTATAGTACATTCACACAATGGAATACTATGCTGCATTAAAGAATAATGAAGGATACACAAATCTCAAAACATGGATGAACCTGGAGAACATTATGCTGAGTGAAATAAGTCAATCACAGAAGGACAAATATTGTATGAGCCATTACTGTAAAAAGACAAGAAAGGGTTTGCTTAAGGAAGGGAACTCACTTTGTAGGTTACCTAGGAGTGGAGGGAAGGGGATGCGATGATTTAGGGCTATTTACGGGCCACACACTGAGGTGGGTAAGGGAAGGGATATATGGAAAGATTCTGTGACCAGCATGATAACATTGAGGAAAGGGAGGATATCAAATTGTGCAAATAAGATATAGACAACAGGATAATACCAGTATATCCACAATACTGCATTACCATTAACACCAAACACCAGGTTTCAGATAAACACATAGACAACTGAGAAGATAAGATGGGGGTCAGTGAACAGGATTATACTCTAGGCCAAAGACAGATTCAGCTGAGGCTAATCTTCCACAGGTATCAGTGATATACAAGATACCCATAATCCTTAAAGAAGCAACAGAAGACAGACATAGAGCAATCCCTCATAGACAGCCAAACACAGTGGGAAAAAGATCTTCTGACTCAGCAACATTGTACTTGGGGGACAACAGACTCAACTGACACAACAAAATACATAAAAATCTTGTTCCACCTACCTTGGTGAGTAGTGACTAGGGTCTTAAAAGTTTTGAGCAGCCATCTAAGATGAAGCTCATGGTCTCCTATCCTCCAAAGTGAAGAAAATTGCAAAAAAGTCCACTTCTATAGTCTTGAAGTGTATGAATTAGATTTTTCTATTTCCTGAGAGATTTGAGGCCAATATTAGGAAATTGTTCCGAGAGGGAC
>NW_006922262.1:59518-66347 GCF_000298275.1 Orycteropus afer afer | reverse complement strand
TTGAAGATACCTAAATATAATATTTTGAATTTCCTATCAGAGTCCAATGCTGCTTCTTCCTCAGGGATGTGTTTTGGGTCTGTATCCTGCTCCCTTGTTTCTACCACTGTATCCTACTTTTTTGTATGGACTATGATGGTTTGTATTTTCCAAGGCATCATGGTATTGTTGTATTTAGATCTCTGTTAACTGTTTGTGAAGAGCAGCCAAGGGTGATTCAGGCTCTTGGTTGTTTTTTATCATTGGCCTTTTCAGTCTTGCATGTCTCGAGTGTCCTTGCATTGCTAGAAAGCAGAACAAGTTCTTAAGCCCCAGGAAACTGCAAAAGTGCTGTCTCTTTAAATATCCAAAATAGTTAAGCCACTTTTTAAACCTTCAAAATGGCGGTGCCTTTGGACCAGCAAATGTCCACAGTTCAGCCCACCTTTTCTTCACCTTCTCCGTTTGTTCCCCAGCCACTGTGCACAGTCCTTTTGAGAATCTCCAAGCTGTCTATGCCATCAGAATCACTCAGGATTGCTGCCAGACCACAGCTCCATATATTTCCTTTTTTGGTATTTTCACGCAAATTCTTCTGCTTGTTGGGGTTTAGTCCACTTCTATATCCTTCCCTTCAAGGCTCACTGGCCCAATATTATCTTCTCTGTCTGTGTCAATTGGTTTCCCTTTTCTATGTTGAAGAGGGTCTGTGCAATCTTTCTGCCTAGTCTGCCATCTTGCCAGAACTCTGAAATTTTAGAAAAATTATGTTTTACTAGTAATTTGATAAAAATATGTCTGATAAATATAAGTTTAAAAGTGTAAATAGTAAGCCCCTACTTTTAAAAATTGTATTTGTCTAATGTTTCACTTTTGTTTTAATTTTTACAAAAGTATTTACTGTTCATTAGAAGGTTGAAAAATAATCTTTGCTTTTTGAGAAACACTTGTTTTTCTGGCTAATTTACTTTTCTCAGTCTTAGAAAGTTTCAAAGAACAGAGACCTTATAGCCAATTTTAAAGTTCAGATCCCAGGTGCCCTCTTGCTTTCTATGAGGCACTGGGTGATTATTAACCTGTGTCTCCCTCATGATATATGTGTGGCATTTAGCTCTGTACATGACATATGCTAAGTGATCAACAAATGTCAGTAATATCTATTATTGTTATTCTCAGAGTCAAATAAAATCTCTCACACTGTTTTTTCTTTTCTCTATTTCCATTTAATTCAGTATTATATTAAAGGGAGGGGGGGAGTTTTATCCTTAATCAATTATTAGATTTTGGAGAGAGGCAAAATGATTGATGTACCTTAAATATTCTAAAATTCAGACATAAATATTTAGTGAAATAACACAGAATTTTAAAGATTCTAGGAGATAATATCAGATCATGCAAGAAAAACTAAAACTAAACTCACTGTCATTGAGTTGATTTTGACTCTACTGACCCCCAAGAAATAGCTTTATATTAAAAATTAAACACATGCAGAGTTACAAGACTTTTACTCATGTATTTAATATCTATCATTTTAATATATTTACATTATAGTAGGAAAATTCTGATTGTTTTCACTTACCCATCTCTGGTGCCTAATAGAGGAAGTGTTTTATTGACTATGCAAAGGCATTTGATTGTGTGGTTCATGACAAATTATGGATAACATTGAGAAGAATGGGAATTCCCCAGCACTTGATTATACTCATGAGGAACCTGTACCGTGACCAGGAGGCTGTCGTTCGAATGCAACAAGGAGACACTGCATAGTTTAAAATCAGGAAGGGAATGTGTCAATACTTATTCAATCTATATGCTGAGCAAATAATCCGAGAAGCTGGATTATATGAAGAAAAACGTGGCATCAGGATTGGCGGAGGAATCATTAACAACCTGAGGTATGCAAACGATACAATTTTGTTTGCTGAAAGTGAGGATGATTTGAGGCACTTACTGATGAAAGTTGAAGAATAGTCTGCAGTATGGATTATGTCTCAATATAAAGAAAACAAAAATCCTCACAACTGGACAAATGAGCAGCATCATAATAAATGGGGAGAAGATTGAGGTTGTCAAAGAATTCACGTTGCTTGGTTCTACAAACGATGCCAATGGAAGCAGCAGTCAGGAGATTAGATGATGTGTAGCATTGGGAAAGTCAACCAAAAAGGAACTGTTTCAAGTGCTGAGGAGCAAGGATGTCTCTTTGAGGACTAAGGTGTGCCTGACACAAGCCATGATATTTCCAATTGTCTCCTATTCATGTGAGAGCTGGACAATGAATAAGGAAGACTGAAAAAGAGTTGATGCTTTTGAGTTGTGGTGCTGGCAAAAAGTGCTGAAAGTACCATGGACTGTTAAAAGAACTAACAGATCTGTCCTGGAGGAAGTGCACCCGGAATGCTCCTTGGAAGCGAGAATGGCCAGACTTCGTCTCACTTATTTTGGTCATGTTGTCAGAAGGGCCCATTCCTTGGAGAAGGATGTCATGCTTGGTAGGGTGGAGGGTTGACAAAAGAGGGGGAGGCCTTCAACGAGATGGATTGACATGGTGGCTGTGATGATGGGCTCAAGTATAGCAGGGATCGTGGAGCTGGTGTGGGATTGGGCGGTTTTCGTTCTGCTGTGCGTGGGGTCGTTAAGAGTCAGAAATGACTTGACGGCACCTAACAGCAACAGAAGTGTCTCAGTAAATATCTATTAATTACATAAATTAAAGAAAGGACTTTCCCCAAAAAAAAGTAATAAGAGGTGATAGATTTATAGTTGTTCTTCTTTAATTTGCATTCCATAGCTCATTCATTGGCAGAGCAAGGGCAAAGACTAAAGTCAGACTCTTCTTATTATGAAAGTTGTTAGCTTCATACATTTGTTGAATATCATAAGAATACATGTAAAATTATTATGAAATCATTTTCTGGTGAATTGATTACACTGAATTGCAATATCATAAGCCTCTGTGACTTTAAAACAGGGTTGTTAAAGAATGATCTGCAAATATACTATACAATAAGAAAGAATTAATGAAGGAGGAATAGTCTAAACCTCTACATACGAGAACCACTGGCATGCAGAAGTCCATTTTGCAAATGACTTGGGCCCGTCTCCTCGTAGTTAACTGTTGTATGTCTGAGTTTAACCACTGATGTTTCAAATGTTTCATCTAGAAGAGTCATCTTTTTCTTTGTAGAAAGACAATTTTTAGAACAATTTGACAAAAGTGGTGAATTCACACTCAAAAATAAATACATAAATGTATTACATGTAACATATTAGGTGCTATAGAGTTGATTTTGACTCATAAATACCATGTAACAGAGTAACAGTAGGGATTTCTATGGCTATAATTTTTCTCTTTTATTTTTTAAAACATTTTTTGTGATTTGTGTGAAAGATTACAGAATAAATTGTTTTTCCATTCAATAATCCATACACATTTTGATTCATAAATTGATTATAATCCCCACAATATAACTGCACTCTTCCCACTTTTTTACCTTTTCCATTCATCCTTTCCAATCTTGGCTTGGGTGTAATCTTTATAGAAGTGGATGGACAGTTCTTTCTCTCAAAGAGCCACTGGATGGATTCTAACCATTAACTTTTCAGTAGCAGCCAAGAGCTTAACCATTTGTGCCCAGACAGTTCTTTAAACATATTATACTACTGTTCAATTTTAGAGTATTTGTGGAATTATTCGGGTAAAGATTTTCTCTTAGGGAGAGGAAAATAAAAGAAAATGAACAATTCTTGTTTATAAAATATTTTGAATGTCTTTGTTTCTCCTATTGTAACACACAAAATCATATATATATATATATATATATATATATATATATATATATATATATATATATATATATATTTCCTTCTTGAATATTCTCTTTTGCATTGGTTTTAATTTATATTTTTTTTCCTCATATATTTGCAGATGGGTTCACAAATACCAAATTCCAACATACTTTTTTAATTAAAACTTTTCTAATAAGAATTTAAGAAAAATTCTTCTGCTTTTAAAGTATCTTTCATGTTGTAATAAGTATTTGATTTATCCATATCTTTTCAATATTTTATTTGTTATATTTTTCTTAGCTTTACCATTATTTATCTTCTTATTTCCTTCTTGCATTCTATCATATTTTGGGAATTTTAGTCTTCTGGGATTTTGAATTCCATCTTTCCATATTGCATGATATTGTTGTAACTTTAAAACCTGTTAGATAAACATTAAAATGGATTTTAGTCAATATTTATTTATAAATAGTTTTGTATATTCACCTGTTTCATAGGCCTGAAAGTAGATAACTCAAATTTACCTATTTTGGACTATTATTTCACTCTCACTCATTACTGCTAATTGGACACTAGTACTTTTGAGCCATTTCCCCCCTTGACTTATGATAATTATGGCTGCTGGTGAGAAGTCATTCTTTTGTAAGTAATCTATTTTTTTTTTTTTCTGATAATTTTGAAGATGTAGTTTTTAAAGGATGTTATCTGAATTTTTATTATTATGTGTCTGAACTATTATAACATACTTTACTTCTTCTTTGACTCAATAATTGTTCAGTCAGAAGATTCATGATTTTCTATCATAAGAGATGAAAAACTATCAGTTCTTTCTATCTTGTTTTTTCCTGCTTCTCAGTTTCTACTTATTAAAGACATTTGACCTCTCATTCTGTCAATTTCACTAAATTCTTTTATAGTTTACACACATTTATAACCCTAGCTTCTCATATATGTACAGTTTTGACCTACCTTCTAAAATAGAAATTCTCATTTTAAATCTATTTTAGTCTAAAAGCTACCATGTTTACAAAATTTTCCATTCATATTATTATTTTTTATTTCAATATGCTTATTTTGCCTTGCACTTTCCTTATGCTTTTTATTATTTCCTTTGTCTTTTTTCACCTTTTAGGCATACTTATTTTAGAAATTCTATCAAATTATTTATTTGTCAGAGGGAAGTGACAGGATGACATCCTGATAACACACTCCACTCAATACCTCTACAACAGAGACCCATAGAAAAGCTAATGATGGCTCTGGAACTCTGAGTATCAAATGAGGAATAAAGAATTAGATTAAGCACTGATTGGAAGGGAGATGGAATGAAGACAGTGACTGTGAAGGAGGAACAAGTCAGGGTCTGACAAACCATGGCCATTTTGAGAAATAAAAGACATCATAAACAGGTGAGGAGAAACCAGCTTTGTGGAATCCACATTGGGACAAGACAGGGGCTGAACAGAACTGGAGTGAAACAAGGGAAGCAGAATAATAGTTGAATGTGGGAAAGTGAAATGTAGGGAAACCGCAAGAATCCCAGTGGTGTGAGTGACCACAGAGCAAGGAAAGAGCCACTGAAGGGGGATGAAACAACTCATTACTAGTGAATAGTTGTTTGGGTTGAGGGCTCCTACAAAGGAGAAGACTTGTGCAATGACGTTTGGAGAAACTATACCTAGGGTGGCACTTCACTCAATTGAATCAGGACAGGAACTGGATAAGTGGTTGTTCTTGCCCAGAAGTATACTTTGGTCATGTCAAAACTCAAAAACCAAACACACTGCCAATGCATTGTCTCCAGTTCACAGTGACCTCCATTGGGTTTCCAACGGTGTAAACCTTTACAGAGGTAGATTGTCTCACCTTCCTTCCACAGAGCAGTTGGTGGGTTTGAACCACTGACTTTCTGGTTAGCCACCTAATGCCTTATCCAATATGTCACCAAAGCACTTTGTTGTCAAGCCATTGAACTGCATCTGGAGAGGTGTTTTCCCCACCACTCTTCCTCGCAGAACAGGGGTTAGCCTCCATGTTACTCTCACCAACCTGCTGGCTAGCAGTGTCCTGAAACCATCCCCACCCATCTGGGACCCCTCCACCCATCAGCAGCCACTCATCACACCACTTTCCAAGCAGGTAGAGCCAAGCATTTGCACACTCTGAGAGATGACATCAGTGTAATTGACAGGTTGCACTCTCAAGGAACATGAGATACATGCACTGTGGGCATGTGCTCCTGTGGAATATATGACAGTCACCTGCTGTCACTGCTGCCAGCCAACCATAGCTGCACCAGTCCCTCTTTTTCTCTCTTTTAGTCTTTATTTTTATGCTTTTTGTTCCTTTTATTTTTCTCTCTTCCTCTTCTTCTTTTATTTTTACCCATGTTTTTTACTCCCATGTTTTTTTCTTGCTTTTTATCTAGTCTCTCCAATGGAAGGTAAACATTGTTTCCCCACTAGTCAGTCATATTTACTACACCTACTACTTACCACCCCATCCAAAGAGTTAGCATCACAGACCATGCCTACATCATTGGATAAATGAGAGATGTTAGACAACACCTGTTCACCTTGTCCACAAATTCTTTTCATGACCAGTAAACAGAAAATCATACCCACATTCCCACTAGGTATTCCAACCAGCTGAAGGCAGTTGGAGATTACCCCAGTGCTGCTAAATTAGTGACAAAATAAGCACTCCCATCACACTCACCCAAACCAAAACTCAACCCAATCCACTGCTATTGAGTCGAATCTGACTCATAACGACCCCTTCTTGGGTTTCTGAGGCAGTGTCACTACAGAAGTAGATTGCCCAACCTTCCTTGTGAGGAGTGGCTAGTGGGTTTGAACCACCAGCCTTGTGATTAGCAGTCAAATGCCTTAGGCACTGTGCTACCTATCAAAACAAAGCAAAGCATAAATAAATAAATAAACAAACAAACAACGGAATTAAAATAACACAAAATCAACAAATAAATACAATTCTAAAATATCTTGGAGACAACAGAGAAGTTCAAATCAACAAAGTAACAAGACAAGATTGTGCAAGCAAG